>NC_056051.1:13440296-13740296 GCF_004379255.2 Salvia splendens | reverse complement strand
CATGGTGATACAGCAAGCGGACGGGTCTTGCATTCGCCCAGAGGGAATTCTGGAAGATGAAATCGTCAAGGTTAACAAATTCAAGTACCCCGCCGACTTCTTCGTCATGAAGATGACAGAGCCAGTAGCAGAGGAATCTACTGGAGTTATTTTGGGAAGGCCATTCCTATCCACAGCTAGCACAGTCATCGACGTCCGCCATGGAACGATGAAGCTGGGTTTTAATGGAGAACAGCTTACATTCGATATTGATAAAGCTGTGAGGAAGCCACAGGACAGCGAGAGCATTCAATCGGTAGACGCTATCAGTCCTTGGGAATGAATGTATCTAGAAAAGGAACCCCACCCTCTGGTTCCACTGAAGATAAACAGCTTAAGAGGGAAGCAGCTGAATGGTTCGAGGCAACGATGACTGGGGAAATGGATGATCAACCATCGATAGGGAAATTATGGATTTCTATAAACCGCCACGACCAGCTGAGTCAGAAGAGATCACTCAACCAGAAGGGGTCGAAGAACCGCCTGACCAAGCCGCCCCGTTGAAAGGAAAATGTTGAAGGAAAATCCTTCGCCTACAAGGCAACTATTGTCTCTACCTACATTGCCAGTTACCCTCGAAAGCCTGTCCAACCAGATGTACCAAGAACCAGTCAAACCAAATCTACAAGGACAGGGAGGACAAATGATGAAAGAACTGAGGCTGGGACAAGGGGTGGTCAAGTGGAAAATAGCAGAGATTGACCCAGATCTGTGCATGCATTCTGGCATGTTAGAAGAAGGAGTGGCACCCCACCTTGATTGACAACGCAGACTCGACACCGCTTTAAGAAAGGAAGAGCTCATAGCGGGGCAGAAAGTGCTACTCTTCCTGTGTCAACTCAAACTGATATCCAGGAGGTGGAGTTCAAAATGGGCAGACACTCATACCATCATGGCACTACACACACAGGAGGCAAGCACACGCCAAGGAGACCCCCTCAATTCGTTCTACTTCGTGGAAAATGGTCATCAGGTTGAGCCCTACAGAGACAAGAACAAAGCAGGCATAGTGGAAGAAATTCCACTGATCCTGCCCAATCTTAGCCAGTGAGCAGGTAAATGGAATGATCAGGTATTCATGGGTAGTCCGCTTGATCAAGCATCAAATTCTAAATTTATTAAACTGATCAAGTGACGTCCCAGGGGAACCCGATCAAGTCCTTGTAGATAGTGTAAATAGTTTTTCGTATGTTAGGATGGACGCTGATCAAGTGGAACTATTTGAGTTTTCATTGTCCACTTGACCAGTGCAACTGGAATTTAATTGGTGGTACAGTCCTTCCGTTGATCAGGGCAGGGATAAAAGGACGTGCGCAGTGACTGAAAGGGTGTCAGGAAGCGCCAACTGCCGCATTGGACAGAACATCCTGGAGAGAGAGGAAGGAAGCGTATCAGAGAAGCTATGCCAGCTGGCACTATGAAAGGACGCACCTGTACGTGAAAAGTCGCAAAGATCTGAACAGTCGCAGGGATTTCAACAGTAGAGGATCCCAACAGCCGCAATATCAGTATAAGAGGCGGATTTCAGATCCGGATATCACTTTTAACCAAATCGCCTACAGTACATTCTCTGTGCACTCCCATACCGCTCTAAGTTCAAGAACCCTTGCCCAACACCATCATCCTTTTCAAAGCCTATCACCATTACCAGCAAACAATGTTGCTAGAACAACTCCCAACTTCATCCTCCTCCTCCAGTTCTGGTGCCGACAGTGAGGACCGGAGGACCTCACCCCAGGCAACCCTAGCCCATTCTCTCGACCTCCACCATAAACAAGCGCCGCTCAGCCTCCCGAGGTGGACGAAGAAGCAATCAGGTGCCTCGATAGAATCCTTCGGAGTATGCCCTCCAATACGAATATTCCGACCGTTTACGCTACCATTAAAGATGCCCTCCGATACGAATATTCCGACCGTTTACGCTACCATTATAGCCCGACTGGGGATTTCCCTGTCAAGGGACCGAGCCACAACTTCCACACCCTAAAATCCTCCCAAAACCCTTCCTCTTCTTCCCAAACACTGACCCCACATCACAACCCTACGCCTACACCCGTGTTTCCACTAGTACAATATAGTGGGGACGACTCTGAAGAAGAAGGGGCACAACTAGCGGCCACTCCCGCTGCCAAAACAGAAGCCGTGCCGGCACGACCACATGCATAGGGCACGACTGCTCCCAACGTTCCGACACCACCAAGTGGCGGAGGCTCCAACTCCCCAACTCTCCTAGGACCGACACAACTGATAGAGGTTGTAAATGTTGATGACGATTCTATGGAGGACCTTCTGCCTCCTCCCAATGAAATACTGCAACAAAGGGAGACAGAATGGAACTTCATTCCTCATGCAGAGGATGAATCAGTCCCGGATAGGGAGGAGGAGCCGTTGTGCCATCGGGCACGCAGAATGGAGATCAACCGGTTGATGGAGGAGGTGGAGGCCGGGGTGGCCAGCATGCAAAGGGCAGAGGAGGAGCAGGTGGAGAGAACCCGCATCGAACGATCGATATTGGATGAGCCGGAGACCCTAGGAGCCGTTGGGGTGATAAACCAAGGGGCCAAAGAGGCAGTGGAAGAGAGAGGGGCTGTTGAGGACAGCCGCCAGAAAATCGAGAAGAAAAGAAAGGGGAAGGAGACGGCTCTTCCTTCTCCGAAGAGGATGCGCCCCGTAACCCGGGGCATTGTGATTTTTGATGCATACCAACCTGCCCCTCCACAAGAAGGAGATGAGGGTAGCGATACAGAGCGGAGGGAGCTCCGACGGGCCCGAACCTCCCGCAGGCAACAAGGAAGGCCTGCACCATCCCCCACCGCTGACTATTCCAAACAAACTGTGGTATTGACCACGGATCTGCTCAATCAGATGCTGATATTTCACAACCCCAAGTGGAACGAGGAGATCCACCAGAGGGAGACGCCCACAAAGCGGCTGAAGGCCGGCAAGAAACTCCACCAGCCATTCCTGGCGACTATCCGGGTTGAGGAGATGTTTACCCAGTACATTACTTGAATTGGTTTTGACTGGCTGCTGGAGATTGAGGAGACCTTCGTGCCAAAGAACCTGGCTAAGGAATTTTTTCACGTCCTTCCGGTTTACCGGGAGTACAAACTTTGAGGCCAGGAGCGTCTCCTTTCGGGTGTTCGGGCGTAAGCAGGAGATGAGCCTGAATGAGTTTTCTGTAAGAATGGGACTCTATACAGAGGCCCAGGTCGCTAGTAGAGAATGGTTCAGGTGGGACATTGGCCTCCCTCAGAGGAGGCCGGATTTTTATCAGCAGGCGGTCTGGCAGGCCTTGTGCAACGGACGTGCCCCCGAGTTTAAAGCTTTTGAGTCTAGAGGGGACCATATTGCTGATCCGGCCCTCCGCCTTGCCCAAGTCTACCTAGCCTGCAATCTCCTTGGCCAAGCTAATACATTGGCGATCATTACTCTGGCCGAGCTCTACTTTATGTGGAGCATGAAGGAGCAAAGGAGGGTGCACCTGGGCTACTAGATTGCTCACTCGATAAGTCAGATTGCCAATCGCCCTGCCCGCCACCTTAACGTCTGCCACCTTCTTGGAGCCTACCTAAGGTGAAATTGGACCTTGGAATTCCAGGAGGGTGTGGAGCTTCCTAGTCGCTGCCCAAAACCAGAACTATTTAACATTGATTTCTTTGTAAAAATTCAGGTACTTGAACGGCAGCGCGACAGGAGACTTCGCTTCAACTCGAAGGCTCGGAAGGAGAGGCAGATAGAGCAGCAGGAGACCAGGCAGAAAGAGCTGCAAGAGGCTAGACACAATTAAAGGAGGAGGCCAGCTAATCGCCCGGCGAGCCCAGCAAGGCCGCAAAGGCAAAGGTTGGAGATGATGCCAGTAACAGACCCAGAGGTGGCTGCGCAAACGAACAACGAATGGAGGCTCTGCATGGAGCAGATGCTTACGCAGCTGGTGGAGAACTCACACGCCCAGCTAATCACTCAAGCCAGGATTCTGGAGGCTATCCACCAACTGACCCTTGCTATGCGACCACCACCTCTCTCTACAAGCTCTCCTCCAACTCGGCGTCCATCATCCTCCAGACCACCCTCAGCATCTCCCAGTCAACCCCCCAAGAAACATTGAGTAAACCCCCCCCCCTCTGGAATCTCAGCTCATTTCAAGTTCCATAACATTTTTAATTTTTATTTGTTTATGGTATGTATTACTGATACTCCACTCCACATCACACTTAGACCTGTGTTGGGTCTAAGTGTGAGAAGTATGCATGCTTGTTTTGTTTTCCTTATTGTTTGCCTATATTTGATTTGTTTTTGTTGTTTTTCTACGTTTATTGGCATGTTTGATTGTTGCCACTATCTCACACTTAGCCCAGTGTCTGGTCTTAGTGTGAGAAATTTCCTTGGTTGTTGTTGTGCCGTTGCTTATACCTAACCCTTTTTCCACAGCGTCCAGTCCCTCGAGGACGAGTTCATATGCAGTGCGAGGGGGGAGGGTTAGTTACAGTAAAATCGTACATGTCAAAAAATTTTCAAAAATACAAAATATCAGTTAGTATTAAATAGGCAATGTGCATCAAATTGGATAAGTGGAAGACTTGATTACTTTTTGGAAGAGTAAGAAAAAGGACTCGGTATGCTTACATGTAGAAACTTGATTGCAAAATACTTGATCAGTTTGAACGACGTAAGTATGATGGAAACGCTCAATTTTTAAATTACTGTGAAGCCTCTCTATATGTGAGTTATAAGCCAAAGTAGAACACTTTCTACTATTTTTACAAAAGAAAATATTTTTACGAGAGGCTGAATTTTTTATATTTAGATGAAAATTTCACAAATAGTAATGACTAAAGGCATTAGGACTTAACCCATTGAACCGTTTTCTTCTTTCGCTCCACGAACCCGCCTCGTCAAGCAAGGCTCCCCTTAGTTAGCCAAGTTGAACAAACACTTTTACCCTTTCTTTGATAACCAAGACCTACATCCATATACTTTTTATAAACACGTGAGGAAAAGGGGGCCAGAGAGATGAGTCAATTTCAAAGGAAAAGGGGGATACCAATAAAAAGTGAAAATAAAAGGGTAGCCGGGTTGAGCGAGTTAGTCAATCGGGTTGATCAAGCCAGAGAGATGAGTCAATTTCAAAGGAAAAGGGGGATACCAATAAAAAGTGAAAATAAAAGGGTAGCCGGGTTGAGCGAGTTAGAAATCGTCATAAAAAGTGATAATCAGGTTGATCAAGTCAGAAATCGTCATAAAAAAAATATTGTTGTTATTGAGAAAAGTTTGAGAAAAGAGGGCAGGAAAAATTTGTAACCCGACCCAGTAAGTCGGAAGTTAGAAAATAAAGCCAAAAATTCAAGGCTAGAAGTCGCCACTTGACCACGTAAGATATCTACTGTCGTAATAAATAGTTCAATTCTTTGGGCTCTTGACTCATGTGTTTTTTCCTTTTACAGTTTATATTTTTAAAACTTAGAACCCTTAGGACCCTACCTTGATGCACCACTACCCTTGAGCCCCATTACACCTGAAACAAAGACCTTAAGGAACTATCTTGTGCAGTCTGATTCAAGGTATTAAAATTGTGGCAATACCGAGTGAACAGTCCTAACATCTCTGGTAAGAAATGAGTGACTGAGTGAATCTAACAGTGGTTTAAATTGAGCAATCTTGACGAACTGACGCCTTAATCAAGTAAAAGCGAAAAGGAAGAAACATAAGCTGCTGGCAAATGGATTGGCCTCGACCTCGGGTATGATTGTTGGAAATTTATTCGATCTAATGCATCTATGTGAATATGTGTTTTTATTTCGAGTCTTGTTTTCCTTTTTCGTTTTCTTTTACTTTCTTGAAATGAGTAAACCATGCCTGAAATTTGCCTTATCTTTTTCTTTTCTTTTTCTTTATACTTGAGGACAAGTATGTTTTAAGTGTGAGCAGTTTGATAAGGCTTATTTCATGCATTGGTTTAAGGGTAAAATGTACTCTACTTGATCGGTTTATCGCGCAAAGCAAGTGTTAATGTGCAGGAATGCCGCTTGACCAAGGCAACAAGGCCAAACTGATCAAGCGAGTACAATAGGCGAAAAAGGCTAGATTTCGGGGAAAGTTGATCAAGGCGAGTAATCAAGCAGTTAAGGAGGGGACCACTGGATGTCAGAAGAAGGACACGCGAGGCTATGAGCTGGATGGTGCGCAGCATTCTGTTATCATGGACAACGTTCTAGAAGGGGACACTTGCTGAAATATGAGACGCAAGGATGAAGCTGAGTCACGATTCTGTTGCTGAAAAGCGTCGTCATTCTAGAAGGGAAGCACGTAGCAATCAATGAGTCGCTCACTCTCAGCATGAGCGAATATTCCCTGCCAAGATCGTTATCTAGCTGGAGGTCGTGCCGAGCCTATAAATAGAGGATGTGCCACCACATAAAAAAAAATCTGATCCTTTACTTTCCGTCTTAGTTTAGCTTAGTTCAGTTCTCTAGAATAGCTTAGCTTAGATAAAGTAATGCTTAGTTAGAAAGGGCGATCGAAGGAGCTCTGCAGAATACTTGATATCTATCGGTGTTTTCTGAAATTTCCCGCCGAGGATCTCCTCGGTTTACTTGCTTTCGTATTTTCTGAAGTGTTAGCTTAGTTTAGATTTCACGTTGTACTGTTTTGAGTTCACTTTTAATCGAAGTTATTTCATTTTCATCAGGGTGTTTACTACTTACGTAGTTAAATTTTTATTCCTGTCTGAAATTCACTTGACCTAATTGTTAAATTTCCCTTGAGCAAGTAGTTAGTTACTTTTCTGTCTAAGTTAAAATCAGTAGTTAAAAACTCCCAAAGTTAAAGCGTGGCAGCAGCCAACCCCCCTGTTCACTACTCACACGCTTGATACACTAGCTTCTCTGTGGGATCGACCCCGAACTTGCCGCTTTACTATTAAAGTAGTGCAAAATTGGGAGTTATAAATTACTTTGGTAGGAATCGAGTGAGAGCGAGATTGCATTGTTCAAGTGGCAACGACATTTGCTAACTGTTCCAACCAGTTCGGTTATCTTTCCATATAACTTGATCTATTCACACAACCTCTCGTTCGAGGCCGTCCACCCCGCAGTAGGAAACAAGCACGAAGGTCAGTGACTGACGATGACCAGATATTCTGTGATATGGCTCGGTACACACAAGAACAGTTGAAAACTATTTAAAAGATGGCTAAAAAATTTTTAAAAAAAATTCTGTAGTAGTGAGAAACCGAAGCAGATTCTCTAGGACTCTGGGTAGAGCACTATACATTGAGGCAGTCATGCCGAGAGAGGAAACCGAACCAGCTGTGAGTCATGCTCTACACCCAGCACATTCCCAAGCATCTAGGGACAATAGAAAGTGGGAAGGACAGCGAGCCCAACCCTAGCCTAAACAGGAACGGGCCGAGACTAAGCAGGCCACTGGGTGGCGGATACCAAGCTACCCTGGACCATTTAAGGGAAATCCACCAAGGTCCAACCTATGCCCCAAATGCAAGACTGCATGACGGCATCTGCAAGGCAGGGACAAACGCCTGATTCAAGTACATAAAGAATGAGCACTTGACTAGGCACTACCCAAACAAGACTTCGGGGACGGGAGCGAGATCTCACCCGTCTGCACAGCGCCCCAATTGCGCGCACTTCATGTCAAACTTGGAGTAGATCCACAGCAGTCACCTAAGAACCATCAGCCGAGGCCTAAACTCCTAACACAGGGTTAAGCTTATGCAATAGGGCAGAAGCAGCCAGAGGTGAATCAGGGAAATTTGGTAGGCATAAGTAAGCTCTTCAACACACCCGTTTGATATTGGTGCTTCGCATTCCTTTATTTTCGCTCATTGTGTGACTACCTTGAAACTCGCTACGAAAGAATCAGAACATAGAATGGAAGTATCTTCCCCAGCAGGTGGACATATAGAGATCTCTCGTACTAGCTCGAACTTAGAAATCACTCTGGGCAAACATAAGATTGTAGCGAACAACTTGAGTGTTAAGATCATGTGGGATGTGGACATAATACTAGGATTGGACTGGCTGGCAAAACCATGCCACAATTCTGTGCAAAGAGAGACAAATTTCTTTTAGACCTACATGCTTTCATGGAATTTCAATAGGAATGCGAAAATCTATAATCTCGATGTTGCAAGCCAGTAAACTAATAAAGAAAGGATGCCCGGCGTATCCTGTCTACCTGAACAAGGAGGAAAAAGAGGAAAGAATATTGGAAGAGGTCGACATCACTCGTGAATTTCCAGATGTGTTTCCTGACACACTACCTGGCTTACTCAAAGGCACTATATCGAATGGCCCCAAAGGAACTAGATGAACTGAAGGCACAACTGCAAGAACTCCTGGACCTGGGATTCATCAGACCCAACGTCTCGCCATGGGGAGCACTTGTACTGTTCATCAAGAAGAAAGATGAGACCATGAGAATGTGTGTGGACTACCAGGAGCTTAACAAGTTGACCCTCAAGAATAAGTATTCCTTACCTAGGATCGATGATCTGTTCCACCAGCTCAAATGAGCTAGCGTATTTTCTAAGATGGATCTGAAATCGGGATATCACCGCTAAAGATTAAGCCAGCGGATGTGCCCAAGACGGCCTTCCGAACCAGATATGGTCACTATGAGTTTACAGCGGTGTCGTTTGGACTAACGAATGCACCAGCGTTGTTCATGGACTTGATGAACAACGTTTTCCATCCTTACCTCGACGAGTTTGTTCTAGTCTTTATCGACGATGTGCTGATATACTCCAAGAATAGAAAGGAACACGAGGAGCATTTGAGGATTGCCCTACAGACGTTACGGGCGGAGAAACTTTATGCCAAATTCAGCAAGTGAAAATTTGAGCTCAATGAGGTGAACTATCTTGGACATATTATGACGTCAGAAGGGATCCGAGTGGACCCTACAAAAGTAGAGGCGGTACGAAATTGGAAGGTACCGACTACACCCAATGAAATCCAAAGTTTCTTAGGACTAGTTGGCTACTCTAGGAGATTCATCAAAGGATTCTCGAAGATTGCACGACCAATGACTCGGCAGCTCAAGAAAGGAACCAAGGCCTCATGATCTCCTAAGTGTGAAGCAAGTTTTCAGTTGTTAAAGGAAAAATTCACCAGCACACCCGTACTAGCATTACCAAAGCCAGGGATGGACTATGTTGTCTATACGGATGCCTCCAAGAGCGGACTTAGGTGTGTGTTAATGCAGAATGGGAAGGTGATCGCTTATGTTTCACGACAACTCAGACCGCACGAGCTCAACTATCCAACACACGACCTAGAACTGGCGGCAGTGGTCCACGCCTTGAAAATTTGGAGACATCACCTATATGGAGTTAGGTGTGAAATTGTCACGAACCACAAGAGTCTCAAATACTTCTTCGAGCAGAAGGACTTGAACATGCGATAGAGAAGATGGCTCGAATTAGTGGAAGACTATGACTGCGGCATAAACTACCACCCAGGAAAGGCCAACGTTGTGGCAGACGGATTGAGCCGTAAGAGTCAGCACCAATTAGCAGTCCTGTTCACCCAGGAGGAAGAATTGTCATGAGAATTCGATAGAATGAGTTTAGAGTTGGTGCGAGCACCCGAAACGGTAGAAGGCAAAATTTCCGCTCTAGTAGTTGTTCCTGATCTGAGAGGCAGGATCGTTGACGCCCAGAGACAGGACGAGACTCTAGAAAAGTTGCACCTGAAAGTGAGAACGGGCAAATAAGGGAATTACCGGGAGGAACCGGACAATTCACTCACGTTTGAAGAGAGATTGTGTGTGTTGAACCAGGAAGAGGTCAGAATCGAGATAATGAGCGAAGCACACGATACCCCGTACACCGCCCACCCAGGGAGTACAAAGATATATGAGGACTTGAAGAAGAAGTTCTGGTGGTACGGAATGAAGAGAGATATAACATCTTTCGTGGAGAGATGTCTTGTTTGTCAGCAAGTGAAGACACTATACCAACGACCTTATGGCAAGGTGCAGCCATTAGCGATTCCCGAGTGGAAATGGGAACAGATAGCTATGGATTTTGTCACGGGATTACAAAAATCTCAAAAAGGAAATACTGCAATCTGGGTGATAGTCGATCGTGTTAGGGTTTTGATAAGGCTAATTTCATGCATGGGTCTAGGGACTTAATTCGTGATTTTATTGGGGCTAACGCACGTTTTAAGCCAGGTGTGTGAAGGAATTCGCCAGATCCAGGAAAGAAGACCAAAAAATCACAGGGTCGAGGAAATGGCGATTTAGTGAACGATTATGAAGAGAATTACTCGACGGAGGAAGCTCTAGAGTTGAAGGGTAGAATAGGGATTTCTACGAAGACTCGAGGGCTATGTCCGCATCTATAAAAGGCAGAAGCATGCAAGCTGGAGGGATCTTCTAGGTGGAGACCTCACCACAGCCTGTTGCTTAGTTCATTTTTCCATACACACACTTGGTACTAATTTGCGGAGATTTCAGTTCACACGTCTGGGGTTTCATCTTAGCTTTCGATAGTGTGTAACACCGCTCTTATTTGGGGCGAAGAAACAATTTCTCTTTCGCTTTCCAGATTTTACTTACTCTGCCGAGCTTCGTTGTTCGAAGCTCGGTTCGCTGTTTTTACCAAAGAATCTCTGGTTTTAATGCAAGTTTGATTTTCTGTTATGGCAATTGTGTTGATTTCTAGTTTGATTGTTTCGTTGTTGAGATTTTGGTGTTTTAAATTGTCTGAGTTGGATGCGTTTCGCAGCTGTTTTTGAGTCATTGCAGGTTAATGGTCAGATCTGGGGGATTGGAGTTGGATTGTAGAGGAATCCGTGTTTGATCTGCTGAATTTGTTTGTTGTTGAGTTCGGATGTCTTGGATCCGGAGTGGATCAAGTATTCTGGCGTGAATCTGAAGTAGTTTCGATCTGATTTTTATGCCTAGTTTACGTGTTTTTCTTTCATTCCGTCTAGTGTACGCAGATCTGATGTGTTTCCATTTTGTGGCAAGTTTTCGACGAGCAAATTTCTATATTCTGTTAGAATCTCGCTTTGTGTTCTGTTTTGTTCATCTGCAAGTTTAATCCAGCTGAGAGGATGCATTGTGCTACGAGCTAGCGTCAAAGTTTGTTGTCTGCAGTCCTTTCTGTACTTGCCACTTTTTGAATGATGGTCCCCACTTTCAGTTATATTCTGTTTAGCTAGATTAGGTAGTTGTTTACACTGTCCAGGAAGTGGTTATGTTTCTTGCTGTCGAAGTCTGAATTTACAAGTTAACATGTCCTAGGTCTAGCATTTACATTTCCTGCCTAGGTCTAGAGTTAGTTTAAAATTCTCAACCCTTTTGCGTGGCAGCAGCCATTTGTTTGTCCAAAGCCTCTGAGCACTACTTTGCGAGTCCATCTCTGTGGGATCGACCCCACTTCCCTATACTAATTCATAGTATTCGGGTTGAGGGATTTATATTATTTTTTGAAAGGGGAGTTGAGAGTGTCCAACGACTAAAGCACTGTATGTTCTCTTGAGTTCCTGGACCCTGTGCTCCAGTGGACTTAAGAAGCATGGTGTCTTGACCGAGCGGTTGCATTGATCAATTTCTGTGCATACGTACGAAAGAGCGTCTCTCTGAATCTCTCCCCCCCTTCCAAATGGCGCCGTTGCCGGGGATGGATGGCGTACTTTGTGTTAGTGCCTAGAGTAGTTGGTACGAATAATTTTAATTTACTGTTTTTTTTCGTTTTCTTTGTAGTGCATGAGCAGGAGCTTCTACCGGAGTAACTCGTCTGGTTGGAAACACGGTCAGTCCGTTTGGAAGATCAAGGATACAGCCTCCACCGTAACTACCAGATCAGGGTTCACGACGGGAGATCCGTTGTAATAGCCGAGACTTAGATTCTCGAGAGTCATGAAATGAAATGCTAGAATTTTCGATAAAGGATGAAGGAGTATTTTTATTTCTTGAATAAAGAGTATAAATACCAATTTCAGAAATTCCAAAGCTAACAAATTTGCAAATGTTGAAAGACATTTCATACCAACTATTATTGAATTTTACATACATGTCGAGATCAAGAAAAGGAGAGAAATTTAATCAAGCCACTCTATTACATGGGGAGAGAAGAAAAGAGACGGAACTAGCACTTTGGCCTCTTGCTTAGCTTGGACTTCGATCCAGTTTTTCCGACAGCCCGTTGGGCCGAGAACTACAAGCCCGCATAGTGGTTAATCCGCTCCAAAGTCTACAATATAGAACCAAAGTAGTTAAAGCAATTGAAGTAATGAAAAACTAGCAAACAAACCAAAGACTACATGTTTTCCTAAGTTGAGAAAGGGGCAGCAGAGCTTATCAAAAGAAAAAGGAGGAACTCACCAAAAAGGGGCAGCCACAGTAATACAGCTGCAGCACCCCAGTACCCCAGCACCCCTGCTCTAACAACCTTTGACCCAACCTTGTGCATCTGCAATATACCACCAAATTCAGTTAGAAAAGGGGCCAAAGGACCCAGAGTTTACAGCCTGCAAGCTGCAGGGAGGCCAGCCAACATAGGGCAGCCTTAAGGTTCCTTTTTCCAGCCACACAACAAACTTAGCAGCTTTCGGTTACAAGCTATGCATAAATAGCCTTTTACCCTCAGTTCCCTCCTCCACCACATAACAAAATACTCACTGAACCGAGCAGCAAGTGGAGGAGTGAGGGAGATCAAGGCTAGCAGTGGAGAAACAGCAAAGCGTTGGGAGGAGAAGGTAACCTCACTCAGTCCCAGCTCGTTTTGTTTACCATTTCATCATATAGAACAAGCAAATAGCTAGAACATGAGAACCTAGGAACATAGATGCTCAAGAACAAGAATCGAATCACCATAACCTGCCTAATGCTAAATCGTCTAAAAGAGGTCATAAATTAGCTAAGTAAGAAAGACTTAGCTTTAGGGACAAGAAACTGCCCCGGAGGCCACCGGCGACGGCAAGGCTGCGAAGGCAGACGCGGAAGCTCCTAGGGCGGTGAGCAGCTGCGCCGGCAGCACTGCCGGCAGCGAGCGAGCACTAGCGCGAGGCTGACGGCCTGACTACTGCGGCGGCTCGGAGCTTCCTTGAGCGACGTAGAAGGAGGGCCGGACAAAGTGTGCACAGCACCTAGAACGGCTACTCACGGGAGAAAGGCGACGCCTTTTGTGTTCTCCCCAAGGTAATAGCTTCACGGGAGAACTAGACCGAGGAGGGGATAATTTCTGGCTGGTCTCCAGAAATTCCGTCGGGAGCGGCGGTTTCACCGTGAAGAAAGAAGAGAGATTCGCCGTCGACGGAAGAGACGAAGGCTAGGGTTCTTCCCAATTTGAGGATTTACCGAAACGAAGGGCCACCGGGTACAACCGACAATGGCGACGGCGATGCCGCCGGCCTGGTGTCGGAGCGGTCGGCGATTGACGTCGAATCAAAGATCGAAAATTTGGGTCTCGCCCCTTCTTCGATTGGAAATTGATTTGAACTGGGGGAAAATGTGAGGAACAAGTGAAGGAGGAAGAAAGTGACGGGTGGGAGTATGAAGGATTTGGGCCCTCTCCTTTTTAAAATTAGTTTGGGCCTTTGGGCCAAATGAATAAAACAAAACAAAAGAAGAAGAGAGATGGGCCTAAGGATAAATCTTTTGGGCCAGATTCAACAGAAATTAAAATGGGCCACTGCCCCTCTTTAATTAGTTTGGACCACAAAGCTTAATCTGTTTGGAACCATTATCTCAGATTAGTTCCAAAGTATAATGGGATTAAATTCCTAAGTCGCGGAAGAAAAGAAATATTAAACCGTGTAGAATAGCTTTTGATAAAATTTAAAGCGGGCTTTAATAGTCACAAAAAGTTTTTAAAAATACTTAAGAATAATCCGGGAATATATATTATACCCAAACAGATCAGTCGGTTTCGGAACAAATTAAATCGCCGATTTAATTAAAGATTTTAGATCTCTAATATTTAGAAAGAAAGAGATAAAATAAAAGATCACGCTTAGGCATGCATTCATGCAAGATCAATGATTACTTAAAGCCTAATTTAAGTATATTATTTTTTGAAAAGGGACGTCGTCGCTCGACGAGTAAATCTCAAGTCAGACAGTGCCCGTTTGAAAGAGTTAAGCAAACGAGGTGGGCTTTTCTATCCTACATTATGTGTGGGCTTTCTTTTTCAGAATTTATGTGAAAAGCAAGATTATTTGAATGAGTTGTCATGCCATGTTTTGTTTTATGATTGCCTATCTGTTGGCTATGCCAACCCAGTTAAATCGAATTCGGGTCCCAGTAGGTCAGTAAATCCTACTCGGACTAGTGTACACATAGGGACCGTGAGCTAGCGCTAGGTTGGCCGGTCCGTGGGTCGTGAGCTAGCGCCAGGTTGGCCGGCCCAGTGGTCGTGGAATGTGGCCACATTCCCGATTCACGCAGCTGATATGGCATATCATCAGAAGTTTAAATGACTGCAGTCTATTTTCAGAAAGAAATAACAGATTTTGGTGACCGGGATAGATTTTCAGTAAAACCCCGCGTTCACTCAGCTTGGCTGACAACTAAAAGAAAATATTTTCGGCATGAGCCCACTGAGTGCATCAAGTACTCAGCCCTGCATTTTGTTTTCCTTAATGTGCAGGTTGATTGTTGTCAAAGCCGAGGAGGTGTTGGGATAGAAGGCTAAATAAGTAGAAGGATAGCTAGTGTAGTATGTCTTCACACATGTTATACTTGTCTTGGAACTCTTCCGCTGCATAGACTTAGACTAGTTTTAGTCAAGACAATGTCCCATATTTTCACTCTGATTCAGTATTTTGTTATCTTTTTAACATTCAGACAATGTTTCCTTGAATTAAGTAACCTTTATGATGAGTTGAGACAGTTCAGTATGTTTAGTTGCGAAATAGCTGCACTTTCTTTGACTAGGGAGTTGTGGTCGTGACAGAGTGGTATCAGAGCAATTTTCTTTCGCTCTGACCCAAGAACCTTCTTTCTAAGCCTCAGTCCAGAAAAGATAGTACTAGGCTTGAAGATGAACAGAATGTTAAGTACAAGATCCCAACACCTCAGCTCGACACGATCAACTGCACCAGAAACAGGGGTCGACGCCCGCTCGTCCAGAAAAGAGAATTTAAAAAAAGAAAATATTTTTCCATTTTGAGAAGGAAAATGAAATTTTCTAAGTTTTCAGAAAAAGAAAAAAAAAAATTCATAGCCCTAAATGGGAACAAAAATGTTTATTTGAAAAGTTTGCAAGACGCAACGTGCTAGCTGATACTTTGCATGAGATATGCTTAATGTATCTGTGATTTATGTTTAAAGAGCTTGACATGAATGTATAGATGTCATGGGGACTATGTATGTGAACCTAGAGTGCTTTAGAAAAGTACCTTAGGTGAGACTTTCAGGATCAAGTACTAGCAGAATAAGAATTTGTTACCGCCTTCCAGGGCGACGAGACCAACTAAAACCCATCAGTTTGGGCAAGCTTCAAATTCCAAGGAATTATGAGAAAGAAAAGACGAGCCAAAAAGTACTATTGTACTACTTATAGACAGCAATTAAAGGAAGTCCATTCTTTTAAGCACACAGATATAATACATATATACGTATACTAGACGATGAACCAAGAAGTTCCCAATGTCTTTATAAGACCAAGTTATAACGAAAATAGTTTACTTTCAAGCCTGTTCGGGAGATGCATCCCTACACGGAAAGAGATCGTACCCGCGATCTAGTAAAGTGATCTAATGTGGCGTAACAAGCCCAAGTGGCTACGTGATCCAGAAGCGATACTTATAGCGTGCTACGAAGCACGATGGAGAATGTAATGTTTTACCAGAATCAGCGTTCTAAGTTATCGAGAACGATATGAAAGTATGACCTCCAGCTGCGGTTATCAGTTTAACAGCACGAGGAACCCCATCTTGGAATGTATGGTTTCCCAGAACGCGGTTGTCATGTGCGAGCTCCACAAGAAAAACAAGGGAGTGTCACATAACTAGAACCGATGATTATAATCAATAGTACTTACTTGGATTCCCAATGAAATTCTTTCTAAGAGTCCTCCCAAAGGACGATATCCCCGTCTGATCAGACTTTAGTTTGACTCCCAAGTAACATGTCAGTATTTCTTTTCTATGCGAGGTAAGACTCACTTCCAGTTTATGGACTGCAGCCCTTTGACTCATCGTTCATAAAGAGTAAAGTTTTGACTGTGTAAGCTCCGGTCATAAATTCTAAGTTGCTTTTATCTATTACCTTCAGAATAAGCTTATTCTTCAGACATCGTCTATGGAGACTTCTGATTGTCTCACGTTTTGCAAGTAGTACGCCACTTTCATTCTTTCACGAAAGCGGTAACCCAGTTTCAGTTCCCAAATTTTGGATACCTTTATGTTTCAAGCATCGTTATTTGTTGTTGTCTCCTTTGAGCCACAATATTGGAGATTTATATCTCGATTTCTTGGACCTATGCAATGAAATTTCATTCTTACGATGCTTACGTTGTGATCCCCAGAGTGATCAAGACAGTTAAACATTTTCCTCAGGGAATTTCATGTGGTGCTGGAACTTTTGTTTACCTCCCTATTTTGAAATCCTACAAAGGTGAAATTTTTCGACCTCGATTCCAGTACATGTATTATTCCTAGTCTCGGAATTTTTCTGCAGCTCGAAGTTAAGGCAAGCATATTGCACCTTTCCCTAACGAGCTTGCCCTAGCTGATTTTTTTTTTCTCTGAATAGTTCATTTCAGTGTATTGCCTTAATGAACCGATGAAATCATTGATGTGATTTTGTTATCAAGATGCCTTTGAAACATGATCAATGTTCCTTCATTGCAATCGCCTACGTTTATAAATTTTCGCGGTTGATCATCTTAGGCGATGACATGTTTGAACCACTGTCCTTGATGCTCAGATCCTTTCAGTTTAATTGGACAACTATATTGTCCTATTTTGCAGCTTACTATGGGAATTTACAGTTAATTCATTTCCATCCAGTTTTCATGACCTATCTCATGATTATTTCTATCTCCCACCAGGGGTGAGCCTCAGCTTCTATGAGTTTACCTGGAACCAGTTGAGCTACGTAGTTCTTTGAATGAACTCAGTACTTACCTTCAAGGTCGATTACCGACGAAAATTCATATGAGCTGAACAAGAGATGTTATTCTTGTCCAGTTGGGTATTCAGGAGCCCTTCAAATTTTCAGTCATACTCTCCTGTGTGAATAATAATCCAAGTTAAGACTATTAGATTAATCATCGAGTTATTGATACGAAACTATCAGGAAAGGCATAGACTCAGTTTCTTTCAGATGCGCATGATAAACACATCTCCATGGAGACACGTGCAGGAAATGATGCACCAACCAGAAGCGTCGCATAACCGACAGCAAAGCGTTAAATACTTCGAATCTACGTACCGCTTGTGACCAGCAGGTGGAAGATCGAATATTTTGTTGTATAGAGAAGCAACTAGCCTTGAGTAGAGAAATATCAAGGAATATTTGTGGATTAAATGATGTCCGAAGACGTAAAAGACCTATATGGTAGTTTGAACGATCAAAATGCTTACTCCGAGTAAGATAAGTAAGCCACAAGAACAAAGACTCAATCATGGGCATGTAATGAAAGCCATGGAGAAAGTACGAGTGTATTCGTAGTTTATGTTTGACGAAACAAATCCCATCAGCAAAAGGGATTCGTCTAAGAGGTGGCCAGGAAAAGCTAAAACTGGAGAGACATTCGGGAAAGAGGAAAGCTTGATAGCATCGCTACCCTCACAATCCCTACTGTGAAAGGAAGAACCAAAATTCTCCTTTAAAGAGCTATCGGAGAAGAACCGATTGGGAGCCCTATAATACAGAGCAAGGGCAAACGTTAGCAGTAAAACGGGAAGAAGTATTCTACGATTTGCCACACCTCAGTTAAGCGGCTCAGAAAGGAGCTGTCGATAGAATTTTGTGTTAATCTAGACACGAGATCTAGACCACGTTGGAAATTCGTGCTAGATTATCTCACCACGAATCACTTAGTCGAACCAAAAGGGCATGGAGACAGTAGCGTTGGGAGAAAGAAGCCAACACCTCCACATGCACCGGTCCAGTATTCAAGGATTAACGTGAGTAGAACAAAGTTTGTGCTAGATCATGACGAAAGAGTCGCGATAGGCACAAAAGCACATTGGAAGTGGTGAAAGTAGACTACCTCAGCTAAGCGAGAGGTTACGAGGTCATTATGCAAGCTCAATGAATACGATTACGATCGATGCAAGCATCTGAGAACTCAATATCTGACGATGAAACCTAAGATTAGAAATGGCTTCATTAGCCAGACGAAATGAAACGTCTAATGGACGACTTGAATCGGTCATATTATCTCAGTCACCAGAGAGAATGACGCTTAAGGAACAAACAGAACTTAAGACCCAGTTACAAGAATAAGTAGACCTGGGTTCATCCGACCTAGTGTATCGCTTTTGGGCGCACCAGTACTCTTCGTGAAGAAGAAGGATAGAACTTTGCGAATGTGTGTCGACTAACGAGAGCTGAACAAGTTGACCCTGAGGAACAAGTACCTTTACCAAGAATCGACGACCTCTTCGACCAGCTGCGAGGAGGTGGTGTATTCTCGAGGATGCACTTGAGGACCATCTTAGAGACGTTAAGAGCCTAGAAACTCTATGCTAAGTTTAGCAAGTGTGAGTTCTGGCTTAACGAAGTGAACTTCCTTAGACACAAAGTGACAGCAGAAGGGATCCGAGTGAACCCTGCTAAAGTTGAAGTCGTGCAACATTGGCAGTCACCAGCGACGCCCAGTTAAATTCGGAGCTTCCTAGCACTGGCAGGATACTACCGACGATTCATGGAAGGATTTTCTAAGATAGCAAGGCCAATGACTCAACAGCTCAAGAAAAGAGTTAAAGTCGATTGGACCCCAGAATGTGAAGCAAGCTTCCAACTGCTAAAGGAAAAGTTGACCACAAGACCAGTTCGACTATGTGGTGTATACAGATGCATCGAAGGTCGGACTCGGGTGCGTGCTGATGTAGAAGGGCAAAGTGATAGCATATGCGTCACGCCAGCTAAGGTCGCACGAGTTGAACTACTCGACGCACGACTTGGAATTGGCGGCAGTGGTACACGCATTGAAGATTTGGAGACATCATCTATATGGAGTTCGATGTGAGATCTTCACAGATCATGAGAGTCTCAAGTACTTCTTTGAGCATAAGGATCTAAACATGAGACAACGTAGATGGCTAGTGTTAGTCAAGGACTACGACTGCGGTATGAATTACCACCCAGGCGAGGCCAATGTGGTAGCAGATGCCTTGAGCAGAAAGATTGCACCTCAAGTGGCTACTTTCCTCACCCAAGCGGAGGAGCTTATCCGGGAATTTGCCAAGATGAGACTAGAGATAGTAAGAGCCCCCGGAAATGGTGGGTAGCAGAATTTCCACCTTGGTTATAGATCGCCTCACCAAAAGTGCTTATTTTATACCAATCCGAATCACATATGGATCCGACAAGTTGGCTCAGATCTATGTGCAAGAGATCATACGCTTACATGGCATACCAGTAACGGTTACTTCGGATCGAGATTCGAAATTTACTTATAGATTTTTGGATAAGCCTACAGCGAGAGTAGGGCACTCAGCTGAATTCCAGCACAACATTCCATCCACAGACAGACGGACGGTCCGAAAGGATGATTCAGACATTAGAGGATATGTTGAAAGCCGTGGTGCTCGACCGTGGAGTAAGCTGGGAGCCAGTACTTCCACTTATAGAGTTTTCCTACAACAATAGTTACCAGACAACTATTAACATGGCCCCATATGAGGCACTCTATGGGAGAAAGTGTAGATCACCACTTTACTGGGATGAAGTTGGTGAGAGAAGGATTCTCGAACCAGACTCGGTAGAGGAAATGATATAAATTGTCCGACAGATCCGAGGGAGAATCAAAGAAGCTCAAGATAGACATAAATCCTATGCAGATGCTCGCAGAACGGATTTGTAGTTCAAAGCAGAAGACAAGGTCTTTCTGAAAGTATCCCCATCGAAAGGGATAACTAGATTCGGCGTCAAGGGCAAGCTGAAGCCGCGTTTCATCGGACCTTACGAGATCCTAGAGATAGTCGTCCCTGTGGCGTACAGATTAGCACTCCCGCCAAACTTCGGGAATGTTCACAGTGTGTTTCATGTATCACAGTTGAGAAAGTACGTGTTTGACCCTAAGCACATAGTGCACCAAGAAGAGATGGTGGTAGAACCAGATTTGAGCTATGAAGAAAAGCCAGAAGCAATTCTGGACATGAAGGGTTTAAGGGTTGAGAAATAAAAATATTGTAACAATGAAAGTCCTATGGAGGCATCACGACCGCGAGGAGGCGACGTGGGAGCTCGAGGACCAGATGAAAGAGAAGTACCCACAACTTTTTGCCTAACCGAGACAAAATTTCGGGACGAAATTTCTGTTAAGGGGGGTAGAATGTAATAGCCGAGACTTAGATTCTCGAGAGTCATGAAATGAAATGCTAGAATTTTCGATAAAGGATGAAGGAGTATTTTTATTTCTTGAATAAAGAGTATAAATACCAATTTCAGAAATTCCAAAGCTAACAAATTTGCAAATGTTGAAAGACATTTCATACCAACTATTATTGAATTTTACATACATGTCGAGATCAAGAAAAGGAGAGAAATTTAATCAAGCCACTCTATTACATGGGGAGAGAAGAAAAGAGACGGAACTAGCACTTTGGCCTCTTGCTTAGCTTGGACTTCGATCCAGTTTTTCCGACAGCCCGTTGGGCCGAGAACTACAAGCCCGCATAGTGGTTAATCCGCTCCAAAGTCTACAATATAGAACCAAAGTAGTTAAAGCAATTGAAATAATGAAAAACTAGCAAACAAACCAAAGACTACATGTTTTCCTAAGTAGAGAAAGGGGCAGCAGAGCTTATCAAAAGAAAAAGGAGGAACTCACTAAAAAGGGGCAGCCACAGTAATACAGCTGCAGCACCCCAGTACCCCAGCACCCCTGCTCTAACAACCTTTGACCCAACCTTGTGCATCTGTAATATACCACCAAATTCAGTTAGAAAAGGGGCCAAAGGACCCAGAGTATACAGCCTGCAAGCTGCAGGGAGGCCAGCCAACATAGGGCAGCCTTAAGGTTCCTTTTTCCAGCCACACAACAAACTTAGCAGCTTTCGGTTACAAGCTATGCATAAATAGCCTTTTACCCTCAGTTCCCTCCTCCACCACATAACAAAATACTCACTGAACCGAGCAGCAAGTGGAGGAGTGAGGGAGATCAAGGCTAGCAGTGGAGAAACAGCAAAGCGTTGGGAGGAGAAGGTAACCTCACTCAGTCCCAGCTCGTTTTGTTTACCATTTCATCATATAGAACAAGCAAATAGCTAGAACATGAGAACCTAGGAACATAGATGCTCAAGAACAAGAATCGAATCACCATAACCTGCCTAATGCTAAATCGTCTAAAGAGGTCATAAATTAGCTAAGTAAGAAAGACTTAGCTTTAGGGACAAGAAACTGCCCCGGAGGCCACCGGCGACGGCAAGGCTGCGAAGGCAGACGCGGAAGCTCCTAGGGCGGTGAGCAGCTGCGCCGGCAGCACTGCCGGCAGTGAGCGAGCACTAGCGCGAGGCTGACGGCCTGACTACTGCGGCGGCTCGGAGCTTCCTTGAGCGACGTAGAAGGAGGGCCGGACAAAGTGTGCACAGCACCTAGAACGGCTACTCACGGGAGAAAGGCGACGCCTTTTGTGTTCTCCCCAAGGTAATAGCTTCGCGGGAGAACTAGACCGAGGAGGGGATAATTTCTGGCTGGTCTCCAGAAAATCCGTCGGGAGCGGCGGTTTCGCCGTGAAGAAAGAAGAGAGATTCGCCGTCGACGGAAGAGACGAAGGCTAGGGTTCTTCCAATTTGAGGATTTACCGAACCGAAGGGCCACCGGGTACAACCGACAATGGCGACGGCGATGCCGCCGGCCTGGTGTCGGAGCGGTCGGCGATTGACGTCGAATCAAAGATCGAAAATTTGGGTCTCGCCCCTTCTTCGATTGGAAATTGATTTGAACTGGGGGAAAATGTGTGGAACAAGTGAAGGAGGAAGAAAGTGACGGGTGGGAGTATGAAGGATTTGGGCCCTCTCCTTTTTAAAATTAGTTTGGGCCTTTGGGCCAAATGAATAAAACAAAACAAAAGAAGAAGAGAGATGGGCCTAAGGATAAATCTTTTGGGCCAGATTCAACAGAAATTAAAATGGGCCACTGCCCCTCTTTAATTAGTTTGGACCACAAAGCTTAATCTGTTTGGAACCATTATCTCAGATTAGTTCCAAAGTATAATGGGATTAAATTCCTAAGTCGCGGAAGAAAAGAAATATTAAACCGTGTAGAATAGCTTTTGATAAAATTTAAAGCGGGCTTTAATAGTCACAAAAAGTATTTTAAAAATACTTAAGAATAATCCGAGAATATATATTATACCCAAACAGATCAGTCGGTTTCGGAACAAATTAAATCGCCGATTTAATTAAAGATTTTAGATCTCTAATATTTAGAAAGAAAGAGATAAAATAAAAGATCACGCTTAGGCATGCATTCATGCAAGATCAATGATTACTTAAAGCCTAATTTAAGTATATTATTTTTTGAAAAGGGACGTCGTCGCTCGACGAGTAAATCTCAAGTCAGACAGTGCCCGTTTGAAAGAGTTAAGCAAACGAGGTGGGCTTTTCTATCCTACATTATGTGTGGGCTTTCTTTTTCAGAATTTATGTGAAAAGCAAGATTATTTGAATGAGTTGTCATGCCATGTTTTGTTTTATGATTGCCTATCTGTTGGCGATGCCAACCCAGTTAAATCGAATTCGGGTCCCAGTAGGTCAGTAAATCCTACTCGGACTAGTGTACACATAGGGACCGTGAGCTAGCGCTAGGTTGGCCGGTCCGTGGGTCGTGAGCTAGCGCCAGGTTGGCCGGCCCAGTGGTCGTGGAATGTGGGCACATTCCCGATTCACGCAGCTGATATGGCATATCATCAGAAGTTTAAATGACTGCAGTCTATTTTCAGAAAGAAATAACAGATTTTGGTGACCGGGATAGATTTTCAGTAAAACCCCGCATTCACTCAGCTTGGCTGACAACTAAAAGAAAATATTTTCGGCATGAGCCCACTGAGTGCATCAAGTACTCAGCCCTGCATTTTGTTTTCCTTAATGTGCAGGTTGATTGTTGTCAAAGCCGAGGAGGTGTTGGGATAGAAGGCTAAATAAGTAGAAGGATAGCTAGTGTAGTATGTCTTCACACATGTTATACTTGTCTTGGAACTCTTCCGCTGCATAGACTTAGACTAGTTTTAGTCAAGACAATGTCCCATATTTTCACTCTGATTCAGTATTTTGTTATCTTTTTAACATTCAGACAATGTTTCCTTGAATTAAGTAACCTTTATGATGAGTTGAGACAGTTCAGTATGTTTAGTCGCGAAATAGCTGCACTTTCTTTGACTAGGGAGTTGTGGTCGTGACATCCGTTCCCGACTGAGTTTTTGAGTGACGAATCCTGGGAATCTTCAGGACGAAAGGATCCGGAGTCCCCACCAGAATCAGAAACAGAGTCGGAAACAGGGGAGGAAGAGGAAGTTGAGATGGCGCACGTAGCAGACCCAAATCCAGAAATAGGGTCACTAACGGCTCATCTCGATGGAGAGCCAGCGCATGCAATAGTGATGAACCCACGTCAGAAATCTATTGAGATCAAAACGAATGTGTTAGGCGTCTTGCCAACATTTTCTGGGCGAAGGAGTGAATGCCCGTACGAGTTTTTGAACGAGTTTAGCAAGTTGTGTGGCATTCAAAAGAGGCCTAATGATGCGACAGAAGAGGACTATCGCTTGCGCGCGATTCCTTTCCCTCTAAAGGGGGAGGCAAATACATGGTTGTTGAGATTACCCTCTGATTCTATCCGCACCTGGAGGGACTTTAAATTGGAGTTCCTAGATTACTTCTTTCCATCCAACAAGACGAACGCTCTGAAGAAGGAGATAGTGGAATGCAAGCAGGATTACGATGAGTCATTGAGCCAATACTGGTCAAGGTTCAAGGGATTACTGGACGCGTGCCCGAATCATCGGATGATAGAGGCGGAGACATACTCTCTGTTTTATGAAGGGGCAACTCCCGAGTCTAAGGATTTGATGAACTCCTCGAGCGGGGGGGATTTTACAAGGAAGAGAGGAAGCGAGGCAAGAGAGATTTTGGGAAGATTAATCGACGCCAAGAAGGCGTATGACAGCACGAGGAATGCTGTGAGAAGAGGCTCTGCGAATGCATTGAGGGAGCTGGAGGATGACAAAGTTGAAGCAAGGATTGATAGGCTGGAGAAAGCCTTGCTGAATGCTATCGAAAGGACTAATACAGCCGCACTAAAGGAAACGGCTAAGATGTTAGGTCCAGGAGATAATCAACTCCAGCAATATTACGGACCTCAGGAAGGTGATTACCAGGCCCAGGCGAACGCGATGGGAAGTTGGAATCCTGATGGAAGTTGGAACCAAGGAAGACAAAGAGATGCACCCTGGAGAAATCACCCGAACTTTAGATAGGCTGAAAATGAGCAAAGCCAGCCAGCACCCCAATTGAGTGTACAGTCCGCACCGCAGCCCGAGAGGCAGGGTAACTGGAGAAATCATGAGGGGCAAGGAAATTGGAATAACCGTAACCAAGGAGATCACTCGACCTGGGGAGACAAGAATCAGAATTATCAAGGGAACTCTTATGTACCACCACATCAAAGGAATGCCAAAGCACCTTACCTAGGTCAAGGAAGTAATTTCAACAACAATCCAGGAGGTCAAGGGCACATTCGCCCAGGCCAAGGAAGTGGAACAATCCAGAATATAGGGCCAGGTCCCAGTCAGCCAAGCTCTAGACCAAGGAACCTTGATGAGATGGTTCACGACCTCGTCAGTTCCCAGCAGCACATTCAGAACAATTTACAGTCGAACAATGATGTGGTTCACAAGCTTCAGGATGCGCAGCAAGAACAGAAGGCGGGCAATGGATATGTTGGCCAAACAGTTGTCTCAAATAGCTACTTCCTTGAGTGATATGCGGGGAAACGAGGGCAAGATTCCTGCATCGGTAAGACCACCTGAACAGAGCCAATATTAGCCAGATCACACTAAGATCTGGGAAGGAGTACGAAGGGCCGGTCATGAGGTACGGAGAGGTCACGACCCCCCATTAAGGATAAGGGAATAGAGATACAACCACTGAATCAAGGGACTCGGTTGAGAGCAACCCTGCGGTTAGAGATGAACTTCGGGCAGGAGATTTAGAGAAACAGTTGCCCAGGACAATCGAACCCTTTTTCCTAGATCCAGAGCCGGAATTGGTAGAGAACAGAGGAGTTGATAAATCTTCAGCAGTTGAATGTTCCGGAACCGGAGGAAAACGACCAAAACCTTCCCGAACCGAGGAGAGGCAAAGAAAAAGAAGGATGAGCCAGTGGATCTTATGGATATTTTCGGGAAACTGGAGATAAATCTACCCTTCTTACAGGCTTTGAAAATGCCAGTTTTCAGCAAGTTCATCAAGGAGTTTATAGCTGGGAAGGCTCGACCTAGTGGAAAAATCTTGATAGGCGAGAATGTGTCCGCGGTGATTCAGAAGCGGAGGATGCCCTCGAAATGCAAGACCCAGGTATGTTCACTTTGCCCATTTCTATCGGCGATGTAAAAATTGAGCATGCTATGTGTGACTTGGGAGCATCCATAAATGTGTTACCCCTGTCCATATACAAGAGGTTAGTGGGAGTAGGTATGGTGGATACGAAGGTTGTGATCCAATTGGCGGACAGGTCATGCATCTGCCCTGAAGGAATGCTCGAGAACGTAATAGTCAAGGTACACGACTTCCTGTACCCGGCTGACTTCCATGTGATTAAGATGAGCGATAATGAGTCTGTAGAGTCTGGCGGAGTATTATTGGGGAGACCATTCTTGCGAACCGCTAAGACTATCATTGATGTCTTTGATGGTACTATCTGTCTCGATTACAATGGGGATAAATATACATTCAGCATAGATGAGGCAATGAAGAAGCCACTTGATGTTGAAAATTTGCATTCTGTAGATGTCATTAACCCCTTGGTCCAGGAATACCTCGAGACCGAATTAATGCAGGGACAGATTGAGAACTCAGAGATGAGTCATGCTGTTGATAGGGAAGTGGCCAGTTGGTGCCAAGCAATGAATACGAGCAAGTTGTCAGATGAAGAGCTAGCAGAAGCAATTCTGGAGTTTTGCACCAAGCCCGAGCTAACCAGATCGAGGGAGACACTTTATGGGGCAAGCAAGGAAGATCTTCCTGGATCGACTAAGGGGACGACGACTGGAATAGTAGAAAAGAACCCCTTGCCTCAGGAAAAAGATGTTCCCAAGAAGGAGTTGAAAACACTTCCGTCAGGCCTAAAGTATGCTTACCTTGAGGCGAATGAGACTTTTCCGGTGATTATCAACAGCAACTTGATCAAGGAACAGGAAGAGGAGCTGCTGAAAGTCATCCGAAGGAACAAGAACGCTATTGGTTGGACACTTTCTGACTTGGTGGGGATTAGCCCTGATCTGTGCATGCATCACATTCGACTAAATGAAGGAGCGAAACCCTGCAGAGACCCTCAACGCAAATTGAATCCCAATATGAGGGAAGAGGTATTGAAGGAGGTATTGAAGCTGCTATCCCTAGGAATCATTTATTCCATACCAGACAGTGAATGGGTTAGCCCAGTACATATGGTACCCAAAAAGTCGGGAATCCAGGTTGTTAGGAACGACAAGAATGAGTTGGTACCGACCAGGCTAGTCACCGGTTGGAGGATGTGCATTGACTACAGAAAATTGAACGAGGCAACCAAGAAAGACCATTTTCCCCTTCCGTTCATCGACCAGATGCTGGAGAGATTAGCAGGCAAGCAATATTTCTGTTTCTTGGACGGATACAGTGGGTATTTCCAAATTTACGTGGACCCCGAGGACCAGGAGAAGACAACTTTCACGTGTCCGTTCGGAACGTATGCATATCGGAGAATGCCGTTTGGCCTTTGCAATGCACCAGGCACTTTTCAACGGTGTATGATGAGTATTTTCTCAGACCTGCTGGAAGATTGCATTGAGATCTTTATGGATGACTTCACTGTATACGGGGATTCATTTGATTCATGTCTGGCGAGCTTGGATGTAGTACTGAAAAGATGTCAAGAGAAGCACTTGGTCTTGAATTTCGAGAAATGCCACTTCATGGTCCCTGAAGGAATTGTCCTGGGGCATGTAGTATCGGAAAAGGGCATACAGGTGGACCAAGCAAAAGTGGACGTGATATCAAAACTGCCCCACCCGACAAATCAAAAGGAGGTAAGGGGATTCCTAGGTCACGCAGGATTCTACAGGAGATTCATAAAGGATTTTGCCAAAATTGCTCAGCCACTCACTCATCTGTTGCACAACGATGTTGAGTTTGTTTTTAATGAGGAGTGCATTAAGGCTTTTCAGCTGCTGAAGGACAGATTAGTATCTGCCCCCATCATCAGAGCACCTGATTGGGGTTTGCCGTTTGAAATCATGTGCGATGCGAGTGACTATGCAGTAGGGGCGGAGCTAGGTCAAAGAGTTGACGAAAAAAGTTACGTGATTTTCTATGCGTCAAAAACGCTAAATCAAGCCCAGAAAAATTACGACACCACGGAGAAGGAAATGTTGGCAGTCGTGTACTCTTTTGAAAAATTCCGACCATATCTGCTCGGGTCGAGGGTGATAGTCTTCACAGATCACGCTGCGATAAAATACTTACTGGCATAAAAGGAGTCTAAGCCAAGGTTGATCCGTTGGGTGTTACTGTTACAGGAGTTTAACTGGGAAGTCAGAGACAAGAAGGGAACGGAGAACAAGGTGGCTGATCACTTGAGTCGCATTTACCAAGGTGAGACGGATGAAGCAATACCTGATGCGTTCCCGGAAGAACATCTTTATTATCTTAACGATTCTCCTAGACCTATCGATTTTGAAGAAGTAATGGCAGCGACAGGTCCAGGAGGTGCTGAAAAAGGGAAATGCCAGACGAATGCAGAACCATGGTTCGCTGACCTAGCAAATTACTTGGTCACTAAAGAAGTGCCCAGCTCCGACGAAATTTCCCGGGCCCAGAAGATGAAATTAAAAAGTGAAGCCAAATACTACTTTTGGGACGATCCGTATTTGTGGAAAATGGGAGCTGACCAGGTAATTAGGAGATGCATTCCGGAGTGGGAGCAAAGGGATGTGCTGAATCATTGCCATGCTCTAGCTTGTGGGGGTCACTTTGGACCTAGGAAGACTGCAAGGAAGGTTTTAGACAGTGGTTTCTACTGGCCGACATTACACAAGGATGCATTCGAATTCTGCCAGAATTGCGAAAGGTGTCAGCAGACCGGAGGAATTTCTAGAAGGGACGAAATGCCACAAGTTCCGGTGATTGTTTGTGAGATTTTTGATGTTTGGGGTATGGACTTTATGGGTCCATTTCCATCTTCATATGGGAATACATACATACTTGTGGCGGTGGATTACGTTTCGAAATGGATAGAGGCAAAAGCTACGACCTCCTGCGAAGCTGTAGAAGTAGCCAAATTTCTGCGATCTAACATTTTCAACAGGTACGGAATCCCTAGGGCTGTCATCTCAGACCAAGGAACCCATTTTAAGAACCGTACAATAGAGGCTCTCATGAAGAAATATGGAGTCCACCATAGGTTGTCTACACCTTATCATCCTCAGTCCAACGGCCAGGCAGAAATATCAAATAGGGAGATAAAGGCCATTCTCGAAAAAACGGTGAACCCGTCTAGGAAGGATTGGAGTAAGAGACTGGATGATGCATTATGGGCTTATAGGACAGCTTATAAGACACCTATTGGTATGTCACCATATAGGTTGGTATTCGGAAAAATGTGCCACTTACCCGTGGGAATCGAACACAGAGCATACTGGGCGGTCAAAGAGATCAACATGAACCCGCAGGCTTGTGAAGAAGAGAGGAAGATGCAGCTCCAGGAACTGGAAGAGTTACGGCTTGAGTCTTATGAATCTGCCATGTGGTATAAGGAAAAAACTAAGCTTTGGAATGATAAAAATCTCCGGGGCAAGGAACTCAGGGTAGGACAGAAAGTCCTTTTGTTTCAATCCAAGCTCAAGTTGATGCGTGGAAAGTTAAAGTCTAAATGGATTGGGCCTTACATCATCGTGGGACTTCGAGCAAACGGAGCAGTTGAAATCCAGGGAAGTGCACCAAATTCCATACCCTTTCTTGTCAATGGACATAGGATAAAGGTCTTTAGGGATAGCTCGGAGTTGTGTGTAGTGGACGAAGTGCCACTACGCGCACTCTTTGATATCACCTAACCAGTCTAGGAAGGAAGTGTTCTTAGAATATCTCCTGGGTCTAGCACTTAAAAGTTTGACCATACCCTGATCCAGGAAATTTTGAGAACACTTAAAAACAAATTTTGTAAATATTTAATGGCTTTCTTTTAAAAAAAAAAAAAAATTCCAAAAATATTTTCGAAACACCAGACCCATCGGGAATGATTTTGATGCTGTCATATCCTAGGCCCGGGGGGTTTGGCGTTTCATTCTTTTTAGTTTGATGTTTCTTTTAGTTTTTCAGAAGGAATTTACTTGCGCAAGGAATTGTGGGAAAAAGAATTTTGGAGGGAGTCGACACCGGTTCGGTTTTCAAAAGGCACTTATGGGGAGGCGTACGGTCGCTAGCGTCACCACCTGCACCCGCCTGCAAAAGAAAAATGTCCTCTCCCATGCCTACACTATGATCGGTTTTTGGCATTCTTATTTTCTCTTTACTCATTCTCTCTCCAAATATTCTCTCTCAAATCAAAACCCCAAATTTCTCTCTCTCTCTCTAACCCTAATCTGCAAAATTTTGCCCAAGATCTTTACAAATTTCTGCAGAATACCCATGGATAACAAACAAGGAACCAGCAGCGCCTCTGGATCCGCCGAGAAGAGTGCGGCGGAGTTCATGAATGAACTATTTCAGAAGTTTGGAGGGGCCGGCAAAGCGATGCAGGCGTTCGCGATGTTCGCAATGGGACAAACCATGCCAGCCGGTCCCACAACCACCGTGACACAACCGGAGGCTGTCGAGACACCACCCACTGCTGTACCCGAGCTCGTACCGGAGGCTGCTACCATAATTCCAGAAGAAACCACCTCTGCACAGGACACAGTCCCAGTCATCACCACCAAGCCGGAGGACGATGCAGTACCCCGCTGTTCCAGTACCAACCCTTGCGGAGATTCGCGAAGTAGAGACAGATCTGGCCGCGGGACTGAATTATTGGCCGTAAGCGAACCCAGGTTAGATTCTGATTCTACGAGGGAAACCCCTGTTTTAAAGGATGGAGGTAATAGTGTTTCAGAGGGAGTGAACCCCGATATTTCTGCTGGGGACTTAGTGGAGAGTGTTGTTGAGGGGGAAACCCCTGTTCTGAAGGCGTCTGTTGAGAGGGATGCCGTTGTTGATGGTGACGATGTTCAAGTGGGCGAAGCCGCCCTAATTTCTGAGAAGGATGTGGAAGGGGAAACCCTAGAAGTAGTTGGGGGCGATGAAGCCCAAATTGCTGAGGAAGATGTTGTTGCGGGAAGGACTCCCGACAAGTCTGTGGGCACTGATGCCCAACCTGAAGGAAATCTTAAGGGGTTAGAAACCCCTGTTTATATCGCGGGGGCAACCCCATTATTAGCAGAGGAAGGTGGAGCACTCGATTCTGAGGATGCTCAAGAAACTGTTGATGCAGGACTCAACATGATAGTGGATCTAACTGAGGTCCCTGAGGAGGCCGATTCGCAGCTAAATCTAAGGGGAACAAGGAGAGGGACACGTCGAAGTATTCTTGATGACATTGACGAATCCGCACAACAAAAGGATAAGGAAACGCTGGACCTAGCGACAGCCGTGTCTGAGCAGGGAGACTCCCCCAGACCGAGTGGAAGGGAGAGTGAAGAAGAGGGGCGCCGCGCGATGGCTAAGAAAAGGAAAGGAAAACAAATTGCTTCCTCCTCGACCGAGAAGGCGAGGGAGATATCTACTGATTCCCCACTTCCTCCACCTACCAAGGTACCATACGCCGCAGAGCCCGAGAGTCCTGCCAGGTCCAGCGATTCAGAGGAGGACCAAGAGGCAGATGTACTGAACTTTGAGCCGACGGAAATTTGGATTACAAAGGAACTGCTGGACGATATGAGAAAATTTGACGATCCGAAACGTGCGGCCATATACAAGGAGAAGAGTGCTGAGGGAAAGGTTGCGAAGTCTGGAAAGATGTACCACCCGGCGGAACTCAAACATATTAGCTCTAACGATGAGTTCAGGGGGTATATAGATGCAATCGGTTTTGATTGGTTACTGAAGCACTGCACTTCGAAGTTCCAGTTGACGCGGCCCGTGAATTCTTCTCCACATTCCGGTTCAAATCCACTGCCGACTTGGATACGGAATCCATAACTTTCAGGCTTTTTAATGAAGAACATAGGATGAGTATCCGGGAGTGGACCTTGCGGATGGGCTTGCTAACGAGGACAGAAGATGATGAGGGCCTGTGGAACGAAAGAATGGTTGGTCCGCCGAAGTTGACGCTAGGATTTAAAGCGCAAAGTGCGTGGGAGTTCTTGACTCACCCAAGAGTGGGTCAATTTAAAACAAGTTTTTCAAAGGCACACCATATAGAGAATCGGGTCCTGCGATTCGCCCAAACTTTTGTCAGCTACAACTTGATGGGCACTGCCAACAACGCCCTGACGACCGCCGACCTATATTTTACGTGGTGCATGGCCACAGGAGTACGAGTTCATTTGGGTTATTGGTTAGCCCAAGCCTGCCATCAGGTCACCTCCAACCCGTCCAGGCATCTGTACACGTGCCATCTTCTCGGGGCCTATTTGAAGCGCAACGTGGTGAGCAGGGAGACTCCCCCAGACCGAGTGGAAGGGAGAGTGAAGAAGAGGGGCGCCGCGCGATGGCTAAGAAAAGGAAAGGAAAACAAATTGCTTCCTCCTCGACCGAGAAGGCGAGGGAGATATCTACTGATTCCCCACTTCCTCCACCTACCAAGGTACCATACGCCGCAGAGCCCGAGAGTCCTGCCAGGTCCAGCGATTCAGAGGAGGACCAAGAGGCAGATGTACTGAACTTTGAGCCGACGGAAATTTGGATTACAAAGGAACTGCTGGACGATATGAGAAAATTTGACGATCCGAAACGTGCGGCCATATACAAGGAGAAGAGTGCTGAGGGAAAGGTTGCGAAGTCTGGAAAGATGTACCACCCGGCGGAACTCAAACATATTAGCTCTAACGATGAGTTCAGGGGGTATATAGATGCAATCGGTTTTGATTGGTTACTGAAGCACTGCACTTTCGAAGTTCCAGTTGACGCGGCCCGTGAATTCTTCTCCACATTCCGGTTCAAATCCACTGCCGACTTGGATACGGAATCCATAACTTTCAGGCTTTTTAATGAAGAACATAGGATGAGTATCCGGGAGTGGACCTTGCGGATGGGCTTGCTAACGAGGACAGAAGATGATGAGGGCCTGTGGAACGAAAGAATGGTTGGTCCGCCGAAGTTGACGCTAGGATTTAAAGCGCAAAGTGCGTGGGAGTTCTTGACTCACCCAAGAGTGGGTCAATTTAAAACAAGTTTTTCAAAGGCACACCATATAGAGAATCGGGTCCTGCGATTCGCCCAAACTTTTGTCAGCTACAACTTGATGGGCACTGCCAACAACGCCCTGACGACCGCCGACCTATATTTTACGTGGTGCATGGCCACAGGAGTACGAGTTCATTTGGGTTATTGGTTAGCCCAAGCCTGCCATCAGGTCACCTCCAACCCGTCCAGGCATCTGTACACGTGCCATCTTCTCGGGGCCTATTTGAAGCGCAACGTGGTGATTAAAATCAGCAAGGCCTGCCGTGAAGTAAAGATGTGCTCAGCCCCGGAAGTCTTCAATTTCGACCTTTTTTTTCAACAAGGGGTTACTGATCGCCCGTGGGAAGGAGGTGTGTTTTTATGAGGTCGGTAAGTCAGAGGCACAAGTCAAGCAGGAACCCGATGTGGTGGAGGTAACGGATCAAGCCACTGTGGACGAAGTCAGGCTGATGGTTATGGAAGTTAAGAAAGAAGTTGAGGAGGTACGGAAGGGAATAGACGGGGTCCGCAAAGAAATGACCGAGATCCGAAGGGAATTCGGAAAAAGCAGGGAAGAGGCCGCAATCCTGAAGGGCCGCATCACCGATTTGGTGGCTTCGTCAAATCAGCAAACCAACGGGATGGCGGAAGGTGTTGCTTTAATGACGACCATGCTGAAATGGCTGCGCAGGAAATTCCCAGACGCTTCGGGAACTCTTCCTGGGTCTAGCGGCGACATTACAACGCCGGGTCCAGGAAGTGTATCTGCGCAAAAGCCATCACAAGGCCTGAGGCCTCACACCACCCCCTCTTCCGCTAGACCCGTGATCCTAAGGACAGCCATACCCCGACCTACTGATGACAGACCAGAAAAGCTGGAGATGCCGGCCAGGAAGAAAGCAAAGGTGACCCAGCCGACGGTGCCACCAAAGTTTGGCTCCCGCGGGGGCCAGACCCCGAATTAAATTTCCCCGCCAACCCAAGTAACTTCTTCTTTTCTGTTTTTCATTTTTTTTTTTTTAAATTCTTTCATTTTTTTTTATTTTTACCTGCCAACATGCTACGTTCTGTATATATGTGTTGAACCCTTCCACACTTAGCCCAATCTTTGGTCTAAGTGTGAGAAGGGGGTTGTTATGTCATAGCATGTTTTGTGTTGTATGTTGTTTCTTCTCCCGCTTAGCACGATGTTCGGTCTAAGTAAGAAGTTTGTTTTGTTTTGTCTGTGTGTTTGTTTGTTTGTTTTTGTTGTCTGATGTTCTTACTTCTTTTCCCCCCTTCACTAGGAAAGCTTGGGGACAAGCTCGAGTGAAGTGGGAGGGGGGGGAGTAAGTATAGCTTCTGTTTTTGTGTCTTAGAGTCTTTAGGTTGCGTGTTTCGCATGAATTAGTAAGATAATAAGGCAAGTTTCCCTTAGTAAGAGCGATTGAAGAGAGAATATATGTCAACTTTGATGCCCCTTTTTCCTAATAAATTCAGAATGGTTTGGATGAAGTTGGGACGATGGAAAAAGCCTCAGATAACCTAGTTGTGAAGCCCCACATTAAGAGTGAGTTATAAGCCTAAACACTGTGAGCTAACTTATAAAAATGGGCTAACCACTTGATGCTTAGGGAGTAGAGAATAAAGGAGAAAAAAATGGGAAAAGGAGGTATAAGCTGGACGAAGTCCAGGGGAAAGGAGGTATAAGCTGGACGAAGTCCAGGGGAAAGGAGGTATAAGCTGGACGAAGTCCAGGGAAAAGGAGGTATAAGCTGGACGAAGTCCAGGGGTTAAAAAAAAAAAAAAAAAAAAGAGAGAAAATTCGATATAAGTTATCCTTAAAAGGCAGGAAGTAATCGTCACCTGACCCAGGAATTCAAAGTAAAAGGAGGATTGTAGCAAGAAGGGAGAACTCTCATAACCCAACGCATCAGTGGTATAATTTTAACTGAGGAGCGTTTTGATCCTAACATCCCTGGTGAGGAATGAGTGATCGAGCGAACCTAACCGCTGGGAAATCAAAGGGGGTTTCTTGACGAACCGACAAACCGTTTTGAAGTGGACGAGAAAAGGGGGAAGATTTGGAGAATGTAGACGATCGGATAGGACTCAAGCTTGTGGGGACGGTCGCCTAAAAGTCGAACTAGTTCATGCTTGTCTGTTATGTTTGTTCTCGTTTTTTTTAGTTTGTAGTTGTCTAGGTCTAGGAGTCTGTTTGTTGTGGAATCGTACTTGGGGGGGGCCGTGCATTGAAATTTGCCTTATTTCTTTTTCTTGTCTTTCATACTTGAGGACAAGCATGGTTTAAGTGTGAGCAGTTTGATAAGGCTAATTTCATGCATGGGTCTAGGGACTTAATTCGTGATTTTATTGGGGCTAACGCACGTTTTAAGCCAGGTGTGTGAAGGAATTCGCCAGATCCAAGAAAGAAGACCAAAAAATCACAGGGTCGAGGAAATGGCGATTTAGTGAACGATTATGAAGAGAATTACTCGACGGAGGAAGCTCTAGAGTTGAAGGGTAGAATAGGGATTTCTACGAAGACTCGAGGGCTATGTCCGCATCTATAAAAGGCAGAAGCATGCAAGCTGGAGGGATCTTCTAGGTGGAGACCACACCACAGCCTGTTGCTTAGTTCATTTTTCCATACACACACTTGGTACTAATTTGCGGAGATTTCAGTTCACACGTCCGGGGTTTCATCTTAGCTTTCGATAGTGTGTAACACCGCTCTTATTTGGGGCGAAGAAACAATTTCTCTTTCACTTTCCGGATTTTAATTACTCTGCCGAGCTTCGTTGTTCGAAGCTCGGTTCGCTGTTTTTACCGAAGAATCTCTGGTTTTAATGCAAGTTTGATTTTCTGTTATGGCAATTGTGTTGATTTCTAGTTTGATTGTTTCGTTGTTGAGATTTTGGTGTTTTAAATTGTCTGAGTTGGATGCGTTTCGCAGCTGTTTTTGAGTCATTGCAGGTTAATGGTCAGATCTGGGAGATTGGAGTTGGATTGTAGAGGAATCCGTGTTTGATCTGCTGAATTTGTTTGTTGTTGAGTTCGGATGTCTTGGATCCGGAGTGGATCAAGTATTCTGGCGTGAATCTGAAGTAGTTTCGATCTGATTTTTATGCCTAGTTTACGTGTTTTTCTTTCATTCCGTCTAGTGTACGCAGATCTGATGTGTTTCCATTTTGTGGCAAGTTTCCGACGAGCAAATTTCTATATTCTGTTCGAATCTCGCTTTGTGTTCTGTTTTGTTCATCTGCAAGTTTAATCCAGCTGAGAGGATGCATTGTGCTACGAGCTAGCGTCAAAGTTTGTTGTCTGCAGTCCTTTCTGTACTTGCCACTTTTGAATGATGGTCCCCACTTTCAGTTATATTCTGTTTAGCTAGATTAGGTAGTTGTTTACACTGTCCAGGAAGTGGTTATGTTTCTTGCTGTCGAAGTCTGAATTTACAAGTTAACATGTCCTAGGTCTAGCATTTACATTTCCTGCCTAGGTCTAGAGTTAGTTTAAAATTCTCAACCCTTTTGCGTGGCAGCAGCCATTTGTTTGTCCAAAGCCTCTGAGCACTACTTTGCGAGTCCATCTCTGTGGGATCGACCCCACTTCCCTATACTAATTCATAGTTTTGGGTTGAGGGATTTATATTATTTTTTGAAAGGGGAGTTGAGAGTGTCCAACGACTAAAGCACTGTATGTTCTCTTGAGTTCCTGGACCCTGTGCTCCAGTGGACTTAAGAAGCATGGTGTCTTGACCGAGCGCTTGCATTGATCAATTTCTGTGCATACGTACGAAAGAGCGTCTCTCTGAATCTCTCCCCCCCTTCCAGGTTTGTATAGTAGAAATCACCTTTCGAGTGATTGAATACTGTAAAACTCTAATAATTAATTTCCAATGAATGCAACATATTATTTTTGTCATAAGCGAACATAACATAAGTCTAAGTCTTTGTTCTAGTACATCGGTTGTGGGCTGCGCTCAATTTAAGGTACGCGGTCAGTTCTGAACAAAGAAAAAATTAGAATTTCACAACCCAGATAAACCTAGACTACCTATCGTGAAAGGTTACAATGTCAGTCCGATTATTTCTAAGCCTTATTGAAATATTATGGCGTTGGTGTGGTATAGCACTGAATGCATCTAACAGCAAGACCAGTCTTTATGCTATCTACTGAAAGACGAGGTCTTGATAATTAATTTCTTAATCAATGTATGTTAGCATTGAGCATACGATATTGAGTACTTTGACTTACCAAAGGTGTGGGTTTTTCGTCACCCAACGATCCAGGTATATTGGGTAGTGGTGATCATTATTTAGCGGTGCTAGGATTGCTATTATGTTGAATCGTGCGCGGGAGAGTCTCGTTTGATAACATCCACAATAGGAGCTCGAAACAAGGTTTTATTATTAGGAACCTAGCTAGTTGGAGTTTAATTACTCTATGAATAATAAATAAGAGTTTCTTGCTAAGTCCACTCTTGGAGAATAAAATATGTTAATTAATTAAGTCCATAGCAGACATTAATTAATTAATGGATGTTTCTATCTTAAGCGCAGGAAATGAATTAAACAAATAAAAAGAAACCTGGAATACTTGTAATTTCGGATTTGGAAAGGCAGTACAATATTACTTCTGTAGTGACTGCTTGTAATATTCTAATATAAGCTTATATTAAATTGTGGGTTCAATTTAATTAGTAAGAAGCTAATTGGGTGAGGTCATGTCCAAATTCTTCCTTAGATCCCTGACTGGACCGAATATGTGACTTAATATAAATAGGAGAACAAAAGAGACAGAAAATATAATTATTATTGCTAGAATTTTCGTCCCCCTCTAAAAAGAGAGAGAATTCGAAAATTGCTCCCTCCGTGAGCTGAGTTATGTCTTCATTATTTGAGTGCTAGTATTTTGGTGAGATTTGCCCCACAAATATCAGTATACAGTCCAGGACACCAGTCAGAAGATCAGAGGTCGAGTACTGAAGATCTTCACGTGGAGACAGAGCAAGCTATCATCGATTCTTGATTGAATCAACGAGGTAAATTGGCTAATTCCGTAGTGAGCATGTTTTAGGGATTTTATATGCTAAAGCATGCTTTAATTCAAGTTATGAGCATGATACATGTGATGGGATTTAATGCACGCTTCCGCTGCCAACCCCTTCAATTGGTATCAGAGCCAGTCTTTGGCTCTGATTATTTGGATTTAAATTTCACGAAATTCATGTATGCATGTATTATTTGATTGCGAATCATGTTCTTGGTGTTTTGTTGAATTAATTATGCATAATGAACTCAAGAACTATCGAATCAAAAAACTTGAATTACTCCATCGTACGAGATGTACGATCCGTCGGCGCTCACGCCGAGACGGATCGTACCACGCGCGATCATGAAACAGGGATGTCGATTGAGTGAGAGCTGAGGGATCACGATCACGGGGCGACGCACAGACGAGCGTGGGCTCGAGCGCGACGCCGGCCGAGACCGTAACCCTAAGGCGGCCCCGCACAAAGGCCGACTTGAAGGCTGGCACGGAGTGTTGGTTCGTCCGAGAACCACCGAGACACCAGGTGCCGAGAGCTGGAACCCTAGGCGGAAGGAAGGGTGGTCGGAGCTGGCCGAGAGCGGGCGCGCCACCGTGCGCACCGCTGGCCGAGAGCTCGCACCACCCGATGGCTCGTATATCCGAGACGGGCGTCAAGACGCTGGCCAAGAGGCGCGCGCCACCACGTGAGCGCCTGGCCGAGAAGCGTCGGCACCCGACGAGCCGAGACGCCGTGATGTGTGCTCACCGCTGGCCGAGATGAGCCGCGCCTCCGCGCACGCTCCTGGCCGAGACGCTTGTGACACCCGACGAGCCGCTGGCCGAGACGCTGGCGCGCCACCAGCGCGCTGGTGGCCGAGACGCTTCGTGCGTCGTGGTCCGACGAAGAACTCGTCGTATTTTCGTCGTTCATCATTCGTGCGAACCTCGGACGATGAGATAACAATGAAAGATTATTTTAATGATTATTTATTTTTTTAATATCATTAAAATATTATTATTTAATGGAAATAAAATATTTTTGGAAGATTTACCTAGATTTTAGGAATATTTTTATTATTATCTATATCTATGGAAATAAATGATTTTATTTTATTCCTAGATGATATGGATGAGAATAATTTAATTGTTTCCTAATATTTATCTAGATTTTAGGAATATTTTTATTATTATCTATATCTATGAAAATAAATAATATTATTTTATTCTTAGATGATATGGATGAGAATAATTTAATAGTTTCCTAATAATTATATATCTAGAATCCTAACTAGGATAGATATGTATGAATACATTAAATAATAAATCTTCTCTTCCCAATCTTAAACACGGAAATAATTTGAATTTAATTTTTCATGTCTTATTAAGAATTAAATAATTTAATTATTTTAGATATATCTTATAGTAGACATGAATAAGAATTAAATACTGGAACATTATTTTCTTAATGGAAGACGCCAATTATATATAAAGGATTCAATTATCCAGCATATTAAATACCAACAGAATTTAATTAAGCCTTAATCTGCCTCGAGGCTAAGGATAATTGAATAAAAACCATAACCCAAAATATCTAAGCTGTAATTACGAACTCAACGTTTGTATATGGTCTCCACCAATTGGTCTGTAATTTATGAAGCTGTTTCCAATATTATCGTCACCTTCACTGTGGGGACAATAATCATAGGAAATAGCGAGTTCATAAGGCGGACTTCTCAAATATAAATAGTATGAACTAGAATGTGGTTTCCAATATTATCGCCACCTGCACTGTGGGGACAATAATCCTAAGAAACTACGAGATTCAGAAGTTCACACAGAACTTATGGGATAGCTTGATCTTGTTATCAGCGCAAGAGTATTGTTATGGGAGTGTGTTGTAGAAATGAGATTCCATAATGCTTAGGCAACATTAGGCGGCCATGCCACTCTGTGGTCTCTGGACTATTCGTCGGTGTTGTGACCAGTAAAAATTGTAAGATTTTAATGCGTATTAACTTTCTCTAGAGGATACAAAATTTTAATTTTACTGGTGTAAGATTTTGAAATGTTTTATGGTTAATCTAATCAAACTTCTTACATAAGTTTATGACAAATGGTAAATATTCTGTTTTGCAGTGCAAATCAAATCATCAATATGTCGTTCAATCCTCTTTCTGCAATACTTAAAGAAAACAAACTCGATGGACAAAATTACATAGAATGGAAACAAAATTTGGGCATCATTCTCACAGCAGATGAGTACATCTTTGTACTCACAACCCCGCGACCTCCAGTGCCACCAGCTAACGCTGCGGCAGGAGTCAGAGATGCACACAGACGGTGGCATAAGGCGAATAAGATGGCTAAGTGCTATATGTTGGCATCTATGTCATTAGTATTCAAGCTTCAGCATTCAGCCATGGAAACTGTCTCCGAGATCATGCAGAATCTCAAGAATCTTTTTGGTACTCAGAATCGAACGGCTAAGTCTCAAGACTTTCGGAGTATCATGTCGAAGACTATGAAGGAAGGCTTGTCTGTGAGGGACCATGTCCTCGAGATGATGGGCCACCTCAACCAAATTGAGGTCTTGGGAGGGACGATCGATCCCGAGTCCCAGGTGACTATTATCCTTCAAAGTCTTCCCCTTAGCTTCCAGCAGTTCAAGCTCAACTTCGAGATGAACTGTCACGACCGCCCATACAAAGGGGTACCACAACCGCGCCGATCGTGACCGACATGCATGGATAACAGTTTAAAAGAAGACTTAATTAACTTAAGAAAGGAAAACAACCTAGTTTTAAGAAGTTTAAGGTTATAAAATTTTTTGAGAAGACTTAAGGTAAAATGCTTTTAATAGAGCAACGGGAAAAATTAGACTTATGAAATAAAACAATTAATAACTAAGGTAAAACAAACATTTAACTTAAATCTCGGAGAACACCATTTTCAAAAGACAACGTAAAAACTTGTTTGAAACCTAACACCACCATACATGTTCAAACACAAAATATAAAGAGAAGGTTAAAGGTTTGAGACATAGTTCAAATTATAGCAGCGGAAAAACAATAAGGTTAAAGGAGAGTCAAGGATAGCGCCTATGTATGAGGACACAACGCATCCTAGGTACTTAAGCCAGCTCAACATCCACCGCAACATCCCGCTCAACCTGCACATAAGAAAAATAATATGCAGGGCTGAGTACTTGTTGTACTCAATGGGCTCATGCCGAAAACATTTTAATAAGTTATGTCATCCATACCAGTGATCTCGAGTTTTATATAGTAAGAAGTATCACGAGAAACATAAAAATATTCAAGTCTGGCCAGACAAATTTATCTCCCCATTTTCCACATCAATCCATCAATCACAATCACAGTGCGACGAAAATGTGGCCACACTATTCGCCCACGAGACCGGCCGACTAGCAAGGACGGCTTACGATCCCACCAGTGTACTCAGCCTGATAGGGTTTGCGGCCCCACCTCGTTCGCTTAACAATTCACAATCCAACTTATGGCAACTCTCGTTCCTCGAGTTCATGAAAACACAATCACCCTTGTCAACGACAACACAAGTTAGCCTTCCACAAAAACATATTACTATGCATGTCCTATCGTTTCTCTCTCATCGTTATCCTCAATTTACCCAACCCAATATTCGTCCAAAGGTGGAAAAATACACCAAAATATATTTCAATGTATCACACGTGATCACATCGTTAAACACGTTACTTGGACTTACATGCATCATATAATACTTTTAAACTTGGAAATAAGTGTCATTTTATCAAGGCAGAAAACTGATAGAACTCTGCGACAGTGTTGTAAAAATCACTAAAAATTCACCCGAGCTCATATGAAGCTATATTTTGGTCACAACACGGAAGACACATTCAAGTTCATCCAAAATAATTTTCACACTGAAATCACGTCGTTTAGTCAGTCAAATCAAAAACTAAACCCTCTGGTCGGAACATAAAATTTCTGGCAGTATTGCGCAGTTCATTTGAAAAATTCACCATAAATTCATTCGATGTCCAAGGAGGCTGAAATTTTTACACGACTCAGAAGACCATTCAAAGGTTCATGTAGTTCAAGAATCACATTAAACGGAGGACATTTGATCTGTCAAACAGAATACGAAACGTTCTGGGCGAGAACACAAGTTTCTGGCAGAATTGCGCAGTCAACTTCAAACAATTATTAAAAATCCATTTTTCGACAAAAAGGGCTGAAATTCACAAGAGACACAGAACACACCTTGAAATTACTCAGTAAAATTTTCACATCAAAATTCTATATTTTGATAGGTCAATTACACATCAGAAACTGCTGTTCGAACGTCACAGATTTCAGGCTCACAATTTCGAATTTAGGGTTTCTTCCTTAATCATCCAAATACAAATTTTCATGCTTATAACACAAAATCATGCTCAAAAAGGTTCTCATAACCATGTTTGCACATAAACTCATATCATTCACCAAGGATTCAAATCAAACCTCACATAACTCAAACAAAAACGCATATTCATCAAAGTTCTCATACAAACACACAATCCCACCGATTAATTTGCGATCTATGATTCCTACACTCACTATATGCATGAAGGGATCAAGAATAAGTTTCAATGAAGGAGATGAGGAGAAAATCTTAGTTATACCTTCTCGAATCAAGAAAAACGAATGGTAGAAACAAGCGTTGGCACGATTAGTCGGGAACTCTTGAAAATCCACTCCAATTGATGCGAGAAACAATGGTGGGAGAAATTTTTTGGAGAGGATGGAGAGTGAGGGAGAGGCGTGAGGTTGAGGGAGGAGAGGAGGGGGCCGATTTTTTTGAGGGAGAATGGGGGCTAGGGTTTAGTTTAGGTGTTTAAATAAGGTTAGGGTTAGGTTTAGAAATTAATTAATTGTGGGGAAAAATAAAATTGAATAAATCCCACAATTAAAAGAATAAAATAGGGGAGAAAAGAATTTTCGAAAATTCCATGTAGGATTAACAAGGAATTTATTTGGTATCTACTTGGAGAGAATATATTCATAACTTAGGAAACAAAACAATGAATATTCCATGAACAAGGGAACAAATAGATTAAATCTCTAAGTAGGAAAATAAGAGAGTGGGCCGAAAATTTCCATAGGAAATGCACAAGGAGATTATTTAAATCCTCAATTAAATAGAATAGGATTTAAGTTTGATAATTTCTTTATAGGAAAAGACTCCCATAAAATAGGGAACAATTAAATAAATTTCCACAAGGAAATTAACCAAAAAGGGGCGTGCAACACAAGGAAATATTCACATCCCCAATTAATTTAACTTAGGTATTAATTTGGTATTGAACAAAAGGAATTCCACAAAATAAGAAACAATATATTCTCCTCTACAATTAGGGAGGGGGCCGAAAATTGGTTTAATTAGCCACAAGGAAAATAATTCAACTCTCCATTTATTTAGGATGAGAAATAAAAAGTGGCAAGATTTAATTGGACTTAAAATAGCTCAAGGGGACCAACAAGGTGCCAATTAAATCAAAGAACTAATTCATCCTCCAAATTAAAATAGGAGATATCCGAAACTCATAAAAATTTATAGGCAAGAGTTCGAATTTTCATGAAGCACAATTTTGGAATAGTTCGTTTTGGACTTAATTTGGATAAATATCCCAAAACAATTTATCAAATCCAAGAAAAGAATATAATTTCCAATAATTGGAGGGGCCGACAGTAGCCACTTTATTTGGCTAGAACAAGATGCATGATTTTATTTAAATTGATTCCCCACATAAAAAAAAAATTAGCACTTCATTCCAATTCATCAATGACAACTTATTCCACATAATCAAACTCAAACCCGTAGCAACAAATTAATTCCATAAGTGAAATTTCCAAACGACATATTAAAATACAAGTCACAAAAATTTGGGATGTTACATGAACAAAAGCTACTACACCTTGGCAGAGTTGTTGACTGAACTTCAGTCGGCAGAGAACCTTATGGTCCAGGCTAAGGCGGCCATGATGACTTCGGCGCCTCGTTCCTCTGGCTTCAAGCCTAGCGCGGGAAAAAGGCAGGCTAAGGGAAAGAAGAAGAAGAAGAAGAAGAAGAAGAAGAAGGGGGAAAACAAGAAGCCCACGGGGAAGTGTTTCAAGTGCGGACAGAATGGGCATTGGAAGCCAGATTGTCCTAAAAGGGCAAGGCTACAGGTATGCACCAAGCTTTAGTAGTCGAGTCATGTTTGGCTTCGAAGTCTACTTGCACTTGGGTTATTGACACTGGTGCCACTGATCATATTTGTTTTGATCCTGACTTAATGCAGGTGATAAGACGGCTACGTGATCGTGAGATCGAGGTCCAGCTGGGCGATGCTACAAAAGTGGCGGCCGTAGCAGTGGGAGATATTTATTTGCGTTTTAGTAGTGATAGATTTTTTATTTTAAAGAATGTTTTGTTGATACCTTCTTTTAGAAGAAATTTAATTTCAGTTTCTAAATTAGTTTTTGATGGATATTCGATTTCTTTTAATGACAATTGCGTTATTAAGAAAGATGGTTCTTATATCTGTCGTGGTATCATGGAAAACAATCTGTACACAATCACATCTACACAGTTTAATAATCGCAAATTAGAACTCAATACAACATCGAAAATTTCAAAGAAACGAAAGGAACATTTAAGTTCAATGACCGAAACGTACTTATGGCACCTTAGACTTGGTCATGCCAATGAAACGAGGATCCATTCTCTTGTCCTACAAGATCATATTAAAGATCTAGAGGTGGAACCTTTTCATAAGTGTGAGTCATGCTTAGAAGGTAAGATGACCAAGAGGCCTTTTCAGGCTAAGGGCAATAGGGCCAAGGAAGTACTTGAGCTCGTTCATTCCGATGTATGTGGTCCAATGTCTACTGAGGCAAGAGGTGGTTTTCGATACTTCATCACATTTATTGATGACTTCTCGAAAATTGGATACGTCTATTTGATGCGCCACAAGTCAAAGTCTTTTGATAAGTTCAAGGACTTTAAGACTCTTGTGGAGAAGTATCATGGTAAGAGTATCAAAAGCCTACGATCTGATCATGGAGGCGAGTACCTCAGTGCTGAGTTTTTGGACTACTTGTCGGAGTCGGGAATTGAATCCCAACTGACTGCGCCGGCCACGCCCCAGCAGAACGGCGTGGCTGAAAGAAGGAACAGGACCTTATTGAACATGGTCCGATCGATGATGAGTTATGCACGGCTACCTACTTCGTTTTGGGGACATGCCTTGCTTTCTGCAAGCCATGTTTTAGACAATTTACGGTTAAAATCCATACAAACTACTCCTTATGAGTCGTGGACTGGGTGCAAGCCCAATCTAGCGCATCTCATGATTTGGGGTTGCCCGACTCATGTATTGGAAAATGATCCAACTAAGCTAGGATCAAGGACGGAGGTATGTTTGTTTATAGGGTACCCCAGAGGAACAAAGTCCGTACCTACTACTTGAAGTTCGAGGTTGTGCTGCTGTGTGTAGCAAAAGTCCTATGAATCCACTAGATCACTTGGTCTAGGAACTCAAGAGAACACGGAATGCTCTGTCGTTGGGCACACTACACTCCCTTCAAAGATCCCTCAACCCGAATACTATGATTTAGTATAGAGAAGCAAGGGTCGATCCCACGAAGATGGACACGTAAGAAAGCATTTAGAGACTCTGGACAAGGGCGGTTGATGCCACGCAAACTGGGTTGAGGTTTAATTACGACTAGACCTAGGCAAGAAATGTACATACTAGACCTAGGAAACTGTAAACATGTTGAGATCAAACATCATCAAGACTACGGGATATTAAATTTACTTCCAAGACCGTGTAAATGGCTACCTAGTAAAAGCAGACAGAAAGCATATAACAGTAGGGACCATAATTCCAGAATTAGCAAGTACGGCAGAAAAGCTGCAAATAACAAACTGAAACTCTAACTAACAACGACGTGCATTCTTTTAACTGAATCAAACACGAAGATGGAGAAAACAAAGCACGTACCTAGATTCGAGCAAAATATAAAAGTTGGGTCGTTGGAAACTTGCAACAAACCGGAAATAACAATGATCTACATATACTAGACGGAATGAAATGAAAACACAAAGGCTAGGCATAAATTTAAACCAACTCTGCTCAGATTCACGTCGGATGCTTAATCCACTCCGGATACAAGCGATCCGAACCAAACAACAACCTCAATCAACTGCATAACTTCCGATCTAACAGATCTAAACCGATCAACACCGAATTCAAACGATTCCACTCAACTCAGCTACAATACCAAATTCAAACCTTCGATTTAAACACCAACAAACTCTGATCAACCCGATCCAGCTATTACTTTGCACAGATTCAGAGAACAGAAGTGAAATCAGAGATCAACATCAACGACATGACGGAAAATTAAACTTGCATTAAACACAGAAATATTCGGTAAAAACAGAGGGTCGAGCTTCGAACAGCGAAGCTCGGTGAAATCCACAAAATACGAGAAAAATAAAATGGAACTTATTTCTTCGCCCTCGACAGGACGGTGTTACAAGCCAACTGAATTACGAGAAAGCAAAAAGTGAACCCAAAACGCAAACCACCCGAATTTCCCTCTAAAGAACCCAAGTGTATAAAAGAAAAGTGAGCTACGAGCCACAGACTGTTAATGAGGCCTCCACCGAGAAGGTCCCTCCAGAATGCATGTTTCCTTCTTTATATAGGCGCGGACTTAATCTTCTAGAACCTTCGTAGAAATCTCCATTCTACTTTTCGGCTCTGATATTTTCTCCGTCTTGCAATTTTCCTCCATAATGCTCACTTCTTCACCAGTTTCCTCGGACATGTGATTGTCTTCTTCTTTTCCTGGACCTGGCGAAATCCTTCTACACACCTGGCTTAAAACGTGTGTTAGACCCAGTAAATCCTCGAATTTATCCCCTAGACCTATGCATGAAATTAGCCATATCAAACTGCTCACACTTAAACCATGCTTGTCCTCAAGCATAAATGACAAGAAAAAAAAATAAGGTGAATTTCAATGCACGGTTCCCAAGAACGACTCCACAAACAAAACACAAACAAAGCACTTACTCCTAGACCTAGACAACTACAGACTTACAAAAGAAAACAACACATAAAGAAAAACAGAACACAACACATAAGCATGAACTAGTTTCAACTTTTAGGCGACCGTCCCCACAAGCTTAAGTTCTATCCGATCGTCTACAGTCTTCAAATCCTCCCCCTTCCCTCTTCTACCTAAACGGTCTGTCAGTTCGTCAAGATAGCCCATTGATTCCCCAGCAGTTAGGTTCGCTTGATCACTCATTCCTCACCAGGGATGTTAGGATCGAAACGCTCCAAAGTTAAAGTTACACCACTGATGCGTCGGGTTATGAGAGTTTCTCCTTCCTACTACTCCTTCTCCTTTTTTATTTTCTGGGTCAGGTTGTGATTGCTTTCTGCCCTTATTTTTTTTCATCATTTTTTTTTCTTCTCTTTTTTTTCTATATATATCCCTTTTTCCCATGGACTTCATCCAGCTTATACCTCCTTTTCCTGGACTTCGTCCAGCTTATACCACTAGTTCCTGGACTTCGTCCAGCTTATACCACCATAACCCATTTTTTCTCCTTTATACTCTACTTCCTAAGCATCAAGTGGCAGCCCATTTTTACATGTTAGCTCAAAGTGTATAGGCTTATAACTCACATTTATATAGTGGGGCTTCACAACTAGGTCAGCTAAGGCATCCTCTATCGTCCTTATTTCATTCAGACCGCTTTTAGTTCATTAAGGAAAAAGGCATCAAAGTTGACATGTATCCTATCTTCAATCGCCCTCACTAAGGGAATCTTGCCTTATTATCTCACTAGCTCATGCAACACACAAAAACGCTAGACCTAGGCACTCTAAGACTCCTATTTACAAAAACAAATACTGCACTTACTCCCTCCCCCTCCCACTTCATTCAAGCTTGTCCCCAAGCTGTCCTAGTGAAGTGGGGAAATAGGGAAGTATGAACAACACAAAACAGACCAAACAACTCAAAAGAAACAAACAACGCGCATAAAACAAAACAAACTTCTCACACTTAGACCGTACAACGGGCTAAGTGGGAGAAGGCACAACAAACAAACCAAAGCTTGCAAAAACAGAACAACCCCTTCTCACACTTAGACCAAGGATTGGGCTAAGTGTGGGAAGGTGCAACATATATATGCAAAATAGAGCATGCTAGTTACAGACAAACATAAACAGAAAAGGAAGAAGAAAAGAAAAAACAGAAATTGAAAAGTTACTTGGTTTAGGGGGAATCAATTTGGGGTCTGGCCCCCGCGGGAGCCAGACTTGGGCGGGGCGGATGGTTGGGTCACTCTAGCTTTCTTCTTCGCCGGTGAGTCCGGCACCTCTTTCTCTGTCTCACTTGGTCTGGGGATTGTTTTCTTCACAACCAAGGGTTTAGCCACGGACGGGGCAGTCAGAGGCTTCGTCGGCTGGGAAGGTTTCTGGAGAGATAGACTTCCTTGCTCTGGCGATTTAGAAGCACTGCCAGGGCCAGGAAGCAACTTCGGTGCCTCGGAGAACCTCTCTTTAAACCACTTCGCCATCATCAGCATCAGCGAGACGCCTTCTCCTATCCTCTCAATGTGCTTAGACGACGTTGCCACAAGATCAGTAATACGGCCCTTGAGGGCCACGATCTCCTCTCTGACTTTCCGACTTCCATTCTTGCCTCGGTTACCTCCTTCCTCACTCCTGCGACTTCCTTCTTTACTCCTGTAACTTCTTTCTGTACGTCCTTAACATCGACACTGTCCTTTTCATTACCCCGTAGGGCCACAATATCTTCTCTAACCATCTTGATTTCTGATCTCATCCATCCCACCTCCTTTCTCATCTCTTCAACTTCAACCTTGGCTCCTGCCTCCACACTTTCTGGGTCCTGCTTCACCTGAACTTCCGACCTGCCGACCTCATAAAAACAGACCTACTTCCCATGCATATATAAAAGCCCCTTGTTAAAAAAGTAATCGACATTAAAGACTTCCGAGGGCAAGCACATTTCCACATCACGGCAAGATTTGGCTATCTTTAGTATCACGTTGTGTTGCAGATAGGCCCCTAGGAGTTGGCATGTATACATGCGTCTGGAAGGGTTGGCGACCATCTGATGGCAAGCCTGGGCTAGCCAGTAGCCCAGGTGTACACGGACTCCCTTGGCCATACACCAAGTAAAGTAGAGATCAGCCGTGGTCAGAGCAGAGTTTGCAGTACCCATCAGATTATAACTTATGAAGGTCTGAGCGAATCGCAAGATCCAGTTCTCTATGTGCGAGGCTTTCAAACAACTCGTTTTAAACTGACCCACCTTGGAGTGAGTTATGAACTCCCAAGCGCTTTGTGGTTTGAAACCCGAGGTAAACTTAGGCGGACCCACCATCCTGTCATTCTAGAAGCCCTCATCATCCTGTGTGCGCGATAACAACCCCATGCGGAGCGACCACTCTCGGATGCTCATCTCGTGCTCCTTATTGAAAAGGCGGAAGGTAATAGAGTCGGCATCCAGATCGGTTGTAGACTTCAAGCGAAGGTCGAGAAAAACTCATGCGCTAATGCTGTTGGGACCTCAAAAGAGCTGTGTTTCAGCAACCAGTCGAAACCGATCGCGTCAATGTACTCCCGGAATTCAACGTCAGAAGTAATCTCCTTCAGCTCCACGGGATCATATCTCTTTCCGGACTTCGCATACTTGCCCTGGGCACTCTTCTCTTTAAACGTTGCTGCACGCTTGGGAACAGTGAACTTCCTCATTGCATCCAGTAATTCCTTGGTCAACCAGACTTCTGAAGGCTCGAAATTGAGCTCTTCTTCAAGTTCCTCTTCGGAGTCGCTAGATCCAGTAGGGCTATCATACTCGGCAACATATGGGACCTTTGCGGGTGGAGGAAGAGAGGTTTCAACAGATTTTCGTTTCGATCTCTTAGTCAAGGAAGGAGCGGTCTGCTTTCCCTTCCTTTTTCCTTTCAGCCGCCTGGCGGCGTTCTTCCTCATCATTCTCCCCACCACTGAGTCTAGGAGAGTTGTCCTGCTCACGAGCTGCGGTCTCTGGACCCAGCGCTTCTCGTTCCGTCTGCTGGACGGAGTCATCAATTTCATCAATCAAGCTCCAACGAGCTTGTCTCCGGGCTTCCCTTGCATTTACCAGAGAAATCGTCCCCTCCGGAACATCAGTCAAATCCATGACTAGATCTACCCTGTCGTCGACGGGTTCCTGTACATCTTCGGTAACGAGGGCTTCTCCCTCCTCAGACAGCAAAGGGGTTGCCCCTGTGATATAAACAGGGGTTTCCACCCTAACCAAATCTTGTTCATTGTGGGTCTCAGTCCCCACAACCTTTTCAGGGGTCCTCTCCTCATCATCGTTTTCAACAGAGACTTGGGTCTCATCGCTCCCATCTTTTCCTAGGGTTTCCCCCTCCATAGCTTTCTCAGAAATTAGGGCATCGTCGCCCTCAACATGTTCTAGGGTTTCCCCCTCCGAAATTCTCACACAATTACCAAGGGTTTCCCCCTCAAGATTACTAGTAGACAAAACAGCAGATACAACCACACTTTCAGACACAACACAGGTTTCTTTCTCAACGACACCAATAGCAGCAAGAACAGGGGCTTCCCCCTCCGATACACCAACAGCAGTAATGGCAGAGGTTTCCCTCTCAGAAACATGGTCTATCCTTGGTTCACTGACCGCCAAAAGCTCCAAACTAGTAGCCAGATCCGCCTCCTCCTCAGGTACTTTTGCGGCGGTTGTTCCTGCTACACTGGTGGTTGTTTCGGCCATCGAATGTACGGCCTCCAGTTGGGCAGTCTCTGAAACTTGTGGTGGCGGTGGTGCAGTGGTTGTTGTGGCCGGTGTGGTGAACATGGCGAACGCCTTCATCGCCTCCTCTGGCCCCCCAAGTTTCTGCAATAGATCGGCCATGAACGACGCTACGTTAGATTCGGCAGATCCAGAGGTGCTTCCTCTGTTTTGTGTGTTCTCTATGGCGGAATCTGTAGAATTCGCAAGAACTTGGAAGAAAATTTGTTGATTAGGGTTAGAGAGAGAGAATTTGAGAGAGGAAATTTGGGATTTTTTTTGTGGAGAGAGTGAGTATGATATGGAAAATAAAAGAAAAAGCACGGTTATAGCCTGTAGGTATGGGAGGACGGTTTTGCAGGCGGTTGCAGGCGTGACGCGAGCGACCGTACGCCTCCCCATAAAGTTACCTTTTGAAATTCGCACCGGTGCCAACTCCCTCCAAAATTTTACTCCTCAACTCCCTACCCCATGTGAATACTCTGCAATATCACACTTAGAAAAACATCAAACTAAAAATGAAACGCCAGATTCCCAGGTCAAGGATATGACAGTATGAAGAAAAATTCTCTAAGGAGCCTGAGATTTCGAAAATATTTTTGGAAGATTATTTTTTTTGATTTGTTTGGGTTTTCTTGATTTAAGGAAAGCAATTAAATAGTTACACTTTCATTCAAGTATTCTTGAGATTCCCTGGGCCAGGGCATGGATAAAAAACTTCTCAATTTACCTGACTCAGGATTTCTTCAAGAACACTTCCTTCCTAGACTAGTTAGGTGATATCAGAGAGTGCGCGTAGAGGTACTTCGTCCACTACACACAGCTCCGAGTTATCCCGAAATACCTTCACACGATGACCGTTGACGAGGAAAAGTACAGAATTCGAGGCGCCTTCTTGGATCTCTATTACTCCATTTGCGCGAAGGCCAACGATTGTATATGGTCCGATCCACTTGGACTTTAGCTTTCTAGGCATTAGCTTAAGCCTGGACTGGAACAGGAGAACTTTCTGCCCAACTTGTAGTTCCTTGGTCCAGAGATTCTTATCATGCCAGAGCTTGGTCTTTTCCTTGTACCACATCGCGGACTCGTAAGACTCAAGCCTCAATTCTTCCAACTCCTAGAGCTGCAATTTCCTCTCTTCCTCACAAGCTCGAGGATTCATGTTAATCTCCTTGACCGCCCAGTATGCCTTGTGCTCCAGTCCCACTGGCAAGTGGCACATCTTGCCGAACACTAACCTGTACGGAGACTTCCCAATAGGCGTCTTATACGCTGTCCTGTAAGCCCGTAATGCGTCATCAAGCCTCTTACTCCAGTCTTTCCTTGATGGATTCACCGTCTTCTCTAGTATTGCTTTGATCTCCCTATTTGATATTTCCATCTGGCCGTTAGACTGAGGATGATATGGTGTGGACAACCTGTGGTGGACTCCATAATTTTTCATCAAAGCTTCAATCGTTCGGTTCCGGAAGTGAGTTCCTTGATCCGAAATAACAGCCCTAGGCACTCCATACCTACCAAAAATATTAGACTTAAGGAATTTGGCCACCTCACCGGCTTCACAAGAGGTAGTAGCCTTGGCCTCTATCCATTTCGAAACATAATCCACCGCCACAAGTATGTATGCCTTCCCATATGAAGATGGAAACGGACTCCTGAAGTCCATTCCCCAGACGTCGAAAATCTCACAAATGATCATAGGGACTTGGGGCATTTCATCTCTTTTGGAGATTCCCCCAGTCTGTTGACACCTTTCACAATTCTGACAGAATTCGAACGCATCCTTATGCAATGTAGGCCAGTAAAACCCGCTGTCTAACACCTTCCTCGCAGTCTTCCTCGGTCCAAAGTGACCTCCACACGCTAGAGCGTGGCAATGATTCAGCACATCCCTTTGTTCCCACTCTGGAATACATCTCCTAATTACTTGGTCAGCTCCCATCCTCCATAGATACGGGTCGTCCCAAAAATAGTACGTGGCTTCGCTTTTCAATTTCATCTTCTGGGCCCGAGAAATTTCTTGGGAACTGGGCACTTCTCTGGTAACCAAGTAATTTGCTAAGTCTGCGAACCACGGCTCAGCGTTTATCTGGCATTTTCCTTTTTCAGCATCTCCTGGACCCGTCACTGCCATTATCTCTTCCCAACTGATAGGTCTAGGCGAACCTTCCAGATAATACAAATGTTCCTCGGGGAATGTATCTGGTATTGCTTGGAAAATTCGACTCAAGTGGTCAGCCACCTTGTTCTCTGTTCCCTTCTTGTCCTTGACCTTCCAATCAAATTCTTGTAACAGTAACACCCAACGGATTAATCTGGGTTTGGACTCCTTCTTCGCCAGCAGGTACTTAATAGCTGCGTGATCCGTGAAAACTATCACCTTATACCCCAGCAAGTACGGGCGAAACTTCTCAAATGAGTATACTACCGCCAGCATTTCCTTTTCAGTGGTGTCGTAGTTCTTCTGGGCTTGATTGAGCGTTTTCGAAGCATAAAAGATCACATAGCTTTTCCCATCGACTCTTTGACCTAGCACTGCCCCTACTGCATAATCACTCGCGTCGCACATTATTTCAAAGGGTAGATTCCAGTCGGGCGCTCTAATAATGGGAGCAGATACTAGTCTATCCTTAAACAGTTGAAAAGCCTTTTTGCACTCCTCATCGAAAACAAAATCAACATCGTTATGCAACAAGTGAGTGAGTGGCTGAGCAATTTTTGCGAAATCCTTTATGAACCTCCTATAGAATCCAGCATGCCCTAGGAATCCTCTTACTTCTTTCTGATTTGTCGGGTAAGGCAGCTTTGAGATCACATCAATCTTTGCTTGGTCTACCTGTATACCTCTTTCTAATACCACGTGCCTTAGGACAATTCCTTCTGGGACCATAAAGTGGCATATCTCAAAATTCAAAACCAAATGCTTTTCCTGGCACCTCTTCAACACTATATCCAAACTTGCCAAACATGAGTCAAATGAATTCCCGTACACAGTGAAGTCGTCCATAAAAATCTCAATGCAATCCTCTAGGAGATCCGAGAAGATACTCATCATACACCGCTGAAAAGTGCCCGGCGCATTGCACAGACCAAAAGGCATCCTTCTGTAAGCATACGTTCCGAAGAGACACGTGAAAGTAGTCTTCTCCTGGTCTTCGGGATCCACATAGATTTGAAAGTATCCACTGTACCCGTCAAGGAAACAAACGTATTGCTTGCCCGCCAATCTCTCCAACATCTGGTCGATCAAAGGCAGAGGGAAATGGTCTTTCTTGGTCGCTTCATTTAACTTCCTATAGTCAATGCACATCCTCCACCCAGTAACTAGTCGGGTGGGCACCAACTCATTCTTGTCGTTCTTGACCACCTGTATTCCTGACTTCTTTGGTACCATATGCACTGGACTCACCCATTCACTGTCTGGTATGGAATAAATGATTCCTTGGGAGAGTAGCTTCAACACTTCCCTTCAGCACTCCTCCCTCATGTTAGGATTCAATTTGCGCTGAGGATCTCTGCAGGCTTTTGCTCCCTCTTCTAGCCGAATGTGATGCATGCACAGATCTGGACTGATTCCTACCAAGTCAGAGAGTGTCAACCCAATAGCCTTCTTGTTCCTCCGAATTACCTTCAGCAGTTCCTCTACTTGTCCCTCGGTCAAGCTGCTGTTAATAATCACAGGGAAAGTTTCATTCTCCTCTAGATACGCATACTTGAGACCTGGTGGAAGTGCTTTGAGTTCTTTCTTGGGAACATCTTTTTCCTGGGGTAAGGAATTTTTCTCTGTCAACTCAGTTGTTATTCCCTTCGACTTAGTAGAACTTTCCATGCTCGCCACATAAGGTGTCTTTCTTGATCTAGCTAGCTCCGGGTTCGTGTAGAATTCCAGTATTGCTTCGGCTAGCTCCTCATCTGATAACTCACTCGTGTTCATAGCTTGACACCACCCGGCTACTTCTCTATCAATAGCATGACTCATCTCAGAATTCGCAATCTGGTCATGCATTAATTCGGTCTCAAGATATTCCTGGACCAAGGGGTTAATAACATCTATAGCATGCAAATTTTCAACGTCAAGAGGTTTCTTCATTGCCTCATCTATGTTGAATGTATATTTCTCCCCATTGTAATCAAGGTAAATGGTGCCATCAAAGACATCAATGATAGTCTTAACGCTACGTAGGAAAGGTCTCCCTAAAAGTACTTCGCCAAACTCTGCAGACTCATTATCGCTCATCCTTATCACATGAAAATCAGCTGGGTACAAGAAATCATGTACTCTGACTATAACATTCTCAAACACTCCTTCAGGGCAGATACACGACCTATCCGCTAGCTAGATCACTACTTTCGTATCTACCATACTTACTCCTACCAGTTTCTTGTAAATGGAAAGCGGTAAAACATTTATCGAAGCCCCTAAATCAAACATAGCATGCTTAATTTTTACATCACCAATAGAGATGGTCAAAGTAAACATACCTGGATCATTGCATTTCTAAGGCATCCTCCGCTTCTGAATTACCGCGGAAACATTCTCGCCTATCCAAATTTTTCCACTAGGTCTCGCCTTACCAGCTATAAATTACTTGATGAACTTGCTAAACACTGGCAATTTCAGAGCCTGTAAAAACGGTAGATTAATTTCCAACTTCCCACAAATATCCATGAAATCTACCGGCTCTTCTTTTTTGTTCTTGGCCTCCCCCCGGCTTGGGAAGGGTTTCAGTCGCTTCCCCGATCCTGTGGAACTTTCAGCTGAGAGCTCTCTAGTTTCCTTTCCTATTGCCTCACTTCCCAACTCCGGCTCTGGATCAAGGAAGAATGGTTCAATTGGTCTTGGCAAGGGTTTCTCCAAATCTCCTGCCATGAGTTCATCTCTAATCATGGGATTGTTTGCAGCCAAGTTCCTTGGTCTAGAGGTTATACCCCATGTCTCCTTGCCCTCGGTGGGATCTTTGACATCCCTCGGTCTCATTGCTGGGCCTTCGTACCCCTTCCCAGACCTCAAGGTAATTTGGCTAATATTGGCCCTGTCAGGCGGTTTTACTGAGGCAGGAATTTTACCCTCATTACCTCGCATGTCACTCAAGGAAGTAGCAATCTGTGACAACTGTCTTGCTAACAAATCCATTGCCGCCTTTTGTTCTTGCTGAGCAACCTGAAGCTTGTGGACTACGTCATTGTTCGACTGTAAGTTGTTCTGCATGTGCTGCTGAGAACTGATGAGTTCGTGCACCATTTCATCAAGATTCCTTGGTGGCTTAGAACTCGGGTGACTGGGGCCGGGTCCTGCATTTTGGTTTGCTCCACTTCCTTGGGTCGGGCGAATATTTCCTTGACCCCCTAAATTGTTGTTGAACTGATTTCCTTGACCTGGGTAGGTGGTTTGGAAATTCCTTTGGTGTGGTGGCACATAAGAGTACCCCTGATGGTTTGGATTCCTGTTTCCCCAGTTCGAGTGATCTCTCTGGTTCCGATTGTTCCAATTGCCTTGCCCTTCATGATTCCTCCAGTTGCCCTGCCTCTCGGGCTGAGGTGCAAACTGTATACTCTGTTGTGGTGCTGGCTGGCTCTGTTCGTTATCATACCATTTAAAATTTGGATGATTCCTCCAGGGTGCATCTCTTTGTCTCCCGAGGTTCCAACTTCCATCGGGATTCCAACTCCCCATCGCATTCACCTGGGCCTGGTAGTCTCCTTCCTGGGATCCGTAATATTGTTGAAATTGGGACTCTCCTGGACCAGGCAGTTTCCCCTTCTCTGGTGGCGCTGGCGAATTAGTTTTCTTGATAGCATTCAAAAGAGCCTTCTCGAGTCTATCTATCCTTGCCTCCACCTTATCATCATCTTGTTCTCTCAGTGCATTCGCAGAACCGCTTCTCACATCATTCCTTGGACTATCATATGCCTTCTTTGCATCTATCAATTTCTCCAAAATCTCTCAAGCCTCACTTCCTCTCTTCCGTGTAAAATTCCCTCCGCTGGAGGAATTCATCAAGTCCTTCGACTCAGGAGTCGCTCCTTCATAAAACAAAGAATAGGTCTCTGCCTCTATCATCCGGTGATTCGGGCATGCGACCAGCAATCCTTTGAACCTTGCCTAGTATTGGCTCAATGACTCGTCATAGTCCTGTTTGCATTCCACTATCTCCTTCTTCAGAGTATTCGTCTTGTTGGATGGAAAGAAATAATCTAAAAACTCCAATTTAAAGTCTCTCCAAGTGAGGATAGAATTCGGGGGTAACCGTAATAACCATGTGTTGGCCTCCCCCTTCAGAGTGAAAGGAATTGCGTGCAAACGGTAGTCCTCCTCCGTCGCATCATTTGGCCTCTTTTGGATGCTGCACAATTTACTGAATTCATTTAGAAACTCGTACGGGCACTCACTTCTTCGCCCAGAAAATGTCGGTAAGATGCCGAGCACATTCGTCTTGATCTCAATGGACCTCTGACGTGGGTTCGTCACTATGGCCTGTGCTGGCTCTCCATCTAAATGGGCAGTTAGTGACCCTATCTCTGGATCTGGGTCTACTACGTGTGCCATGACTACTTCCTTTGTTTCCCCTGTTTCTAACTCTGTCTCTGACTCTGGTGGTGACTCTGGATCTTCACGTCCTGACGACGCCCAAGATTCGTCGCTAGTAAATCCACTCGGAAACGGATCTCCCGTGGTGAACCCTGATCTGGTGTTTACTGTGGAGGCGGTGTCCTTGACCTGCCAAATGAATTGACCTTGCTCCCACCCAGACGAGTTACTTCAGTGGGTAGACCGTGAGCATCTGCTCATAAACTACAAATAAAAGGAAAGAAAATAAATCAAAACTATATACGCCAAAGACTCTAAACACTAACACAAACTACGCCATCCATCCCCGGCAACGACGCAAGTTGAAGTTCGAGGCTGTGCTGCTGTGTGTAGCAAAAGTCCTATGAATCCACTAGATCACTTGGTCTAGGAACTCAAGAGAACACATAATGCTATGTCGTTGGGCACACTACACTCCCTTCAAAGATCCCTCAACCCGAATACTATGATTTAGTATAGAGAAGCAGGGGTCGATCCCACGAAGATGGACAGGTAAGAAAGCATTTAGAAACTCTGGACAAGGGCGGCTACTGCCACGCAAACTGGGTTGAGGTTTAACTACGACTAGACCTAGGCAAGAAATGTACATACTAGACCTAGGAAACTGTAAACATGCTGAGATCAAACATCATCAAGACTACGGGATATTAAATTTACTTCCTAGACCGTGTAAATGGCTACCTAGTAAAAGTAGACAGAAAGCATATAACAGTGGGGACCATAATTCCAGAATTAGCAAGTACGGCAGAAAAGCAGCAAATAACAAACTGAAACTCTAACTAACAAAGCGTGCATTCTTTTAACTAAATCAAACACGGAGATGGAGAAAACAGAGCACGTACCTAGATTCGAACAGAATATAAAAGTTGGGTCGTCGGAAACTTGCAACAAATCGGAAATAACAATGATCTATATATACTAGACGGAATGAAATGAAAACACGAAAGTTAGGCATAAATTTAAACCAACTCTGCTCAGATTCACGTTGGATGCTTAATCCACTCCGGATCCAAGCGATCCGAACCAAACAACAACCTCAATCAACTCCATAACTTCCGATCTAACAGATCTAAACCGATCAACACCGAATTCAAACAATTCCACTCAACTCAGCTACAATACCAAATTCAAACCCGATTCAACCACCAACAAACTCTGATCAACCCGATCCAGCCATTACTCTGCACAGATTCAGAGAACAATTGCGAAACGCATCCAACACAAGTAAACTAACTCAAACTCCAGAAAATCACTGAAGTGAAATTAGAGATCAACATCAATGACATGACAGAAAATTAAACTTGCATTAAACACAAAAATATTCGGTAAAAACAGAGGGCCGAGCTTCGAACAGCGAAGCTCGGAGAAATCCACAAAATACGAGAAAAATAAAATGGAACTTGTTTCTTCGCCCTCGACAGGACGGTGTTACAACCCAACTAAAATACGAGAAAGCGAAAAGTGAACCCAAAACGCAAACCACCCGAATTTCCCTCTAAAGAACCCAAGTGTATAAAAGAAAAGTGAGCTACGAGCCACAGACTGTTAATGAGTCCTCCACCGAGAAGGTCCCTCCAGAATGCATGCTTCCTTCTTTATATAGGCGCGGACTTAATCTTCTAGAACCTTCATATAAATCTCCATTCTACCCTTCGGCTCCGAGATTTCCTCCGTCTTGCAATTTTCCTCCATAATGCTCACTTCTTCGCCAGTCTCCTCGGACATATGATTGTCCTCTTCTTTTTCTGGACCGGGCGAAATCCTTCTACACACCTGGCTTAAAACGTGTGTTAGACCCAGTAAATCCTCGAATTTATCCCCTAGACATATGCATGAAATTAGCCTTATCACTACTCCTTATGAGTTGTGGACTGGGCGCAAGCCCAATCTAGCACATCTCAAGATTTGGGGTTGCCCGGCTTATGTATTGGAAAATGATCCAACTAAGCTAGGATCAAGGACGGAGGTATGTTTGTTTATAGGTTACCCAGAGGAACGAAAGCTTATGAATTCTTTAGTCTCTGAGATAAGAAAGTTATTGTGAGCACTCATGCCATATTCTTAGAGGAAGACTATGTAATGAATCATAAACCCAGCAGTGAAGTGGCTCTTGATGAGCTAACTTCTGTCACAAATTCCATTAACCAAGAACGAGTACTAAGTGTACAAACAATTCCAGAAACTTCAACTTATATTCCAAGAATTGTAGTGCCGCGCCGCAGTGGGAGGGTCTCACATGAGCCCAAAAGATACATTGGTTTGGGGGAATCTATGGATCACTCCTCAGACAGCAATGTATTAGATCCCTGGAACTTTGCGGAAGCGCAGGCAGATGTCGATCTATGTGAACAGGTGAAAGCAATGGATTCAGAACTACAATCTATGATAGACAAAGACGTCTACGATTTGTCCGTCCTACCCGAAGACTGTGCTACCATTGGGAGCAAGTGGATATATAAACGTAAACATGGACCCGATGGACGAGTTAAAGTCTTCAAGGCAAGACTGGTGGCTAAGGGGTATACCCAAAAGGAAGGTGTCGATTACGACGAGACTTTCTCCCCAGTGGCCATGCTCAAATCGATCCGGATACTATTGTCTATAGCAGCTTATATGGATTAGGATGTATGGCAAATGGACGTTAAGACTGGGTTTCTAAACGGCAGTCTTGAGGAGGTTATGCCATAGAGGGCAAGGAACACATGGTTTGGAAGCTTAAGAAGGCCATTTATGGCCTTAAGCAAGCATCTAGATCATGGAACCAGTGTTTCGATCAAACTGTTCGCAAGTTGGATTCGAAAAATGCCCAAGTGAAAGCTGTGTGTACAAGAAGGTTGAAAAGGGGAATGTAGTGTTCTTAGTTTTATATGTAGATGACATTCTTCTAATTGGAAACAATAAAAAGATGTTGTCATCAGTACGAACATGGTTGTCAAACCAGTTCGAGATGAAGGATATGGGAGACGCGGGACACATCCTCGGGGTCAAGTTTCTTAGGAATCGAGAAAAGAAGATGTTGTGCTTATCTCAAGAACCTTACATCGAAACAGTACTTAGTCGCTTTAGCATGCAGGACGCCAAGAAAGGTTTCTTACCTTTTAGACATGGCATCCATCTATCTCAAGAGATGTGCCCCAAAACGCCATCTGAGATACAAGCAATGAGAAGGATTCCATATGGTTCGGCAGTTGGAAGTCTCATGTATGCTATGCTTTGTACGAGGCCTGATATTTGCTTTGCTGTTGGCATGGTGGCAAAATATCAGTCGAATCCGGGCCAAGGACGTTGGACTGCCGTAAAGAACATACTCAAGTACCTTAAACGGACTAAGGACTATGCTCTAGTTTACAATGCAGTCGAGCTCTATCCTCTGGGATATTCTGACTCAGACTTTCAAGCTGATCAGGACTCGAGAAAATCTACTTCAGGATATGTGTTAACCTTAGGAGGTGGAGCCGTAATTTGGAAGAGTGTGAAGCAGAAATGCATCGCGGACTCGACCATGGAAGCCGAGTATGTGGCCGCTTCGGAGGCTACAAAAGAGGCAGTATGGTTCAAGAACTTCCTTATGGATTTAGGTGTGCTCGTGAATCTGCCCAAGAGCATCACAGTTTATTGTGACAATTCTAGTGCTGTGGCAAATTCGAAGGAACCAAGAGCTCACAAAGCGAGCAAACACATAGAGCGGAAGTATCATATCATAAGGGATATAGTGCAGAGAGGAGACATACAAGTGGTCAAGATTGCATCAGAGAACAACCTAGCAGATCCTTTCACAAGGGCATTGGCGGTAAAACCGTTCGAGGGCCACGTTGAAGGGATGGGAGTTCGACTCATTCAAGACCTCAACTCGCTTTCAGTATAAGTGGGAGAAATTTGACGTGTGCACACTGTTTTGTATACTCGAAAGCTGTTTTGAGTATAAGTGGGAGATTGTTAGGGTTTGTATACTAGAAATCACCTTTCGAGTGATTGAATACTGTAAAACTCTAATAATTAATTTCCAATGAATGCAACAAATTATTTTTGTCATAATGTTGTTATATTTTACATTTAAGGGATGTTTATTGCATATTTAAATGTATAAGCGAACATAACACAAATCTAAGTCTTTGTTCTAGTAGATCGGTTGTGGGCTGCGCTCAATTTAAGGTACGCGGTTAGTTCTAAACAAAAAAAAAATAAGAATTTCACAACCCAGATAGACCTAGACTACCTATCGTGAAAGGTTGCAATGTCAGTCTGATTATTTCTAAGCCTTATTGAAATATGATGACGTTGGTGTGGTATAGCACTAAATGGATCTAACAGCAAGACGAGTCTTTATGCTATCTACTGAAAGACGAGGTGTTGATAATTAATTTCTTAATCAATGTACGTTAGCATTGAGCATACGATATTGAGTATCTACTACTTTGACTTACCAAAGGTGCGGGTTTTTCGTCACCCAACGATCCAGATATTGGGTAGTGGTGATCATTATCTAGCGGTGCTAGGATTGCTATTATGTTGAATCGTGCGCGAGGAGAGTCTCGTTTGATAACATCCACAAGAGGAGCTCGAAACAAGGTTTTATTATTCAGAACCTAGCTAGTTGGAGTTTAATTACTCTATGAATAATAAATAAGAGTTTCTTGCTAAGTCCACTCTTGGAGAATAAAATATGTTAATTTATTAAGTCCATAGCAGACATTAATTAATTAATGGATGTTTCTATCTTAAGCGCGGGAAATGAATTAAACAAATAAAAGGAAACCCGGAATACATGTAATTTCGGATTTGGAAAGGCAGTGCAATATTACTTCTGTAGTGGCTGCTTGTAATATTCCAATATAAGCTTATATTAAATTGTGGGTTCAATTTAATTAGTAAAATGCTAATTAGGTGAGGCCATGTCCAAATTCTTCCTTAGATCCCTGACTGGGCCCAATATGTGAGTTAATATAAATAGGAGAATAAAGGAGATAAAAAATATAATTATTATTGCTAGAATTTTTGTCCCCCTCTAAAAAGAGAGAGAATTCGAAAATTGCTCCATTCGTGAGCTGAGTTCTGTCTTCATTATTCGAGTCCTATTATTCTGGTGAGATTTTCCCACACAAATGTCAGTATACAGTCCGGGACACTAGTCAGAAGATCAGAGGTCGAGTACTGAAGATCTTCACGTGGAGACGGAGCAAGCCATCATCGATTCATGATTGAATCAACGAGGTAAATTGGCTAGTTCCATAGTGAGCATGTTTTAGGGATTTTATATGCTAAAGCATGCTTTAATTCAAGTTATGAGCATGATACATGTGATAATTACGCGAATAGAATTTGTCTAAATAATCTGCTAAATAGATCAATTTTATGTGATCGGATCTAATGCACGCTTCCGCTGCCAACCCCTTCAGATCGTCTCACTAAGAGCGCCCATTTTATATCGATACCTATTACGTACGGGTCAGAGAAGCTAGCCCAGTTGTACGTGAGAAAGATCATTCACCTGCATGGCGTACCAGCGATGATCACGTCGGACAGAGATGCTAAATTCACGTCCAAATTTTGGAAGAGCCTACAGAAAGAGCTAGGGGCCCAGCTGAATTTTAGCACTGCTTTTCATCCACAGACCGACAGTCAGTCGGGGAGAACAATTCAAATGCTAGAGGACATGCTAAGGGCAGTAGTGCTCGACAGAGGGAGTAATTGGGAATAAGTACTGCCACTGATAAAGTTTGCTTATAACAACAGCTACCGGGCGACTATTGATATGGCTCCGTACGAAGCTTTGTACGGTAGGAAGTGTATATCATCCCTCTATTGGGACAAGGTTGGTGAGAGGAAAATACTAGGCTCGGATACTATCGAAGAGATGCTAGAAGTTGTCAGGAAGATCCGAGAAAGGATCAAGGAAGCCACACATAGGCAGAAGTCCTAAATAGATACTCGACGGACTAACTTGCAGTTTAATGTGGGAGATAAAGTTTTCTTGAAAGTACCACCTTCGAAAGGGATAACCAGATTTAGAGTCAAGGGAAAACTTCGATCCCGATACATAGGACCGTATGAGATACTCGAAGTAGTTGGACCAGTAACTTATGAGCTAGTGCTGCCGCCAAGCTTTAGAAACGTTCATAACGTACTCCATGTATCCCAACTTAGAAAATATGTGTTCAATCTGAAGCACGTGATTCACCAGGAGGAGATGATTATAAACCCAGATCTAAGGTATGAGGAAAGACCAAAAGTGATTTAGGACAAAATAGTGCAACAATTAAGAAATAAGTTTATCACTTCGGTGAAAGTACTCTGGGAACACCACGGGCAAGAAGAAGCTACGTGGGAGTTGGAAGATAAGATGAAGGAGCGTTACCTAGAGCTTTTCGAGTAGAGATGCGCAAATTTTGGGATGAAATTTCTTTTAAGCAGGGTGGAATGTGACACTCTGGAATTTCGTTCCCTTCTTTCGAGATAAATCGCATTTAATTAGTATAATTAAGTGCTAGTAGAAGTCGTGTTACTTTGTAATCGTAGAACTCTCGTTGAAATCCCGACTATGGAATATATATAAGTATTTGGTTTTGGAAAATAAAGTGTGAGACTTTATTGATGCAAAGGAAAAGAGAATAAATTAGTGCAATACTGAAGAGGATTTTACATATCTTTTGGGAGAGTGAAGTGAAAGAGACTACACTATGTTGCTTACATCTTGTGGCATAACAATTTGAAATACAAAAGTGGAAGCTACAACTTAGCATCCTAGAGATTCCAAACTAAAGTATTTGGATAATAGCACAATAGAGTAACTAAATCTAAGTGTGGGAATAAAAATCCTCCTCTTTCCCTCATCCTCTTCCCTCTCGAAATTACGGAATATCATCTTTTCTCAAAATGGGGCTGTGATTATTTTCAAGATGTTGTCATGCAATAAATGTTTGTTTTGATGATGCTTATCTGTGGGGCTAAGTGCCTCTTTTGTTTTAATAACCCCAAAACATAAATCGAATTCGGGTCTGAGAGTGGGTAAAATCCCAACAAAGACTTGTGTACACGTTGAAAGCCGTGAGAAATCGAGAGGGTTGGTCGGTTCTGTGTCCGTGGAAGGTGGCCACCTTCCCGTCTCGATGGAATGGAATCATGGGATACCGTGGGAGCTGGCCACCTCCCCGGCGCTTGAATGTTTAGATATGGCGAATTATGAATGATGAAAGAATTTAGTCTGCAAACGAACTTTTAGCTCACAAAAGGTTTTAGTAAGCTCGGGCCTTTTAAGAAAAACCCATGTGTATTACTGTGATGGATGAAAAACTGTATATAATGTATGTTTTACTTTTTGGCACGTGTCCACTGAGTACTCCTGTACTCAGTCCTGCATGTATTTATAAATGTGGGAGGTTGAACGTCAAGAGGATGGAGTAATGATCGGAGTCGATGTTATTAAATAATCAAGTGGATCTTCTAACGATTCGTGTCTTCATACACGAAGTCGTTTAGTAAGGACTTATGCCGATGTGCTTTTATGAAGTGGGGATTGTAGAATCTCACCATCGAACTCTGATTTATTGATTAGATGTTTATTCTGTTTCCAAGACCATGTAATTGAATACTTGGCTTCTATTTTATGATATCAATCGACTTGGCCTTTGTGCAAATTCTCAAGTTCTACCCATTTTCTTTCCTCGCTTCTTTAATCCTTCACCTTAGTCGCGGTTTACCCGCTTTCGTTATCCTTAGCAAAATGCGGTCGTGACAAGTATTAAACACATTATAGAAATAGTCTATATTTATTTATAAAAACATTTTTTTTTACTTTATCACTTATAGGATCCACCATCAACTATATCATTTCAAGTTTTTAACTAGTATTTTTTTTATTTATCTTATTTTACTAATTACGCATTAAAATTATTTTCTTTTCAATTAGTATTTTTCTATGTGACCGAGGAAGTATAAAATCATGTCATTTTACAATTTATGGAATTGCAATGCTATTGGACGTTGCAATTAATCCTTTCACTTTTCTATCTAAAAATAAACAAAGTGACTCTATTCGTAAGTCGTCGGACTCAAGACCAATTATTTTAGTCATTATAACCTTCTGTATAAAATAACAGTAATTTAAAATTTAATTGTGTCCTATAGAACGAAGCGTTTACATGGAGTACATTATAAATAATTTATCATTTGAATAAATTAGGATCAATGTTGCCACCAAATATTCTTCACGGATCTAGATTATTGTTTGCATTATTCTTATTATTTATTTTTATAAGTTGTTAGAATTTAATTTTAATTTAGTTTTTTAAAATTTACTACCTCATCCCCACATTAGGAGTCACATTTGGTGTGGGCATGAGTTTTAAGAAATGTAAAAAAAATAAATTGAATAAGTTAGTGGAATATGAGTCTCACTTATATATATATTAGTTTTATAATAAAATGTAAGTGAGATAAGTTGATGGAATGTGGGGTCTACTTAACATTTATGTTAAAAGTGAAATGTAATTCTTATTGTGGGACAGACCGAAATAGCAAAATGTGACTCTTATTATAGGACGGAGATAGTAATTATTTTCTTTTTGAATCACGCATATTATAAATTTTTTCTTTCATACTTTCTTCCCAGATAATTTATCTGATAATTAATAAGTACATAATTGTTTAAAAAAAGCCCAAAAATTTCAAGATTCTGATCCATTTACTTCTCGAGTTGATAAATCCTAATATATTTGACAAAACATGAGCATGACAATTACTAGATTCCATTGATGTTTTTAAAAAGAGTTGACGTCGAGCAATATATCTTGGGGCTATGTGAAGTCCTATTTCCGACAATGCGTTTAGGATGAAAATAAGTGTTTCGTGTTGGATAAACCAACTCCTCTGCGTTTCTCATTTTCTGAAATCGGCCCGATCATAAAGGTTGTAACTCCGTCAACGAAATTCTTGCATCCGGTGACAATGCTCTTCTTCAATCTGGCAACCACACAGTCTCATAGTATACCTCTTCTTTCACTTCATTCTTTCACATAAATAACATATCTGCAAACATGAATAATTAGGGATGTCCTAAACTCGACTGTAAACACAATTATTGAAACCTCTTCTTGTCCCATATCGATAAAATGGTGATACAACTCCTCTATTAATTCCTCTATTAATGAGTGGGTAACTTTCCCTTATAAGGCCTTTTAAGAGAGTGAGTGGCTTATACTCCCTTCATCCGCGAATAGGTGTCTCGTTTCTCCATTTTGGTCCATTCGCGAGTCCCTGTTCATAATTACTGTAAATGGTAAAGAGACCCCACATTCCACTAACTCATTTCACTTACATATCATTTAAAACTAATACTCCCTCCATCCACGAAAAATAGACGACATTGTGAATGACACTGGTTTCAATGTGGAATTGGTAAAGTAAGACAGAAGAGAAAAAAGTAAGAGAGAAATATTGTTAGTGGAATGTGGGTTCCATATTATTAGTAGTGTTTAATTGTGTTAGGTAGCAAAATGTGGAATCCTTTTTCAAACTTGGTCTATTTTTCGTGGACAACCAAAAATAGCAAATGTGGTCTATTTATCGTGGACTGAGGGAGTATATACAAGTGAGAAATATATTCCACTTTTTCACCTACTTTCGTTAACCCTTCTTAAAAACCGTGGCGAAATGAAATGAGACTCCTATTCGCAGACGATGGAGTATTGATGCTCATTTCATGCCTTGGCTTTTGACTGTTTTACTTATTTTTGAAGGAGATAATGCACGAATTTGGAGCTTACTTGTGGAGGATTACTACTAAATCAGCTACATGGTGCAACTTGACCAAGTGGATGAAAAAGAAACAATTTGAAGCAAGAATGCAGTTAAATGCCTTCAAACTGATCAAGTAGAGCATAATCAAATTCGCTGCAACATGAGCATAATGCAGAGCCAGTCGGAGGCGAAATCAATGAAAATGAATGATGCTAACTGGTCAACTGACTATACCATGGAAGTGGAATGAAGAAGGAAGTTGGGCTAAAGATCCTAAGGGTAAAGTTGTCAAGTCAAAAAAGAAGCAACCATAGGGATTTATATCACACCGCCCTATAAATAGAAGAATCAACATGACAAGAAGAAAGGATATTCCGCATTTCACCAACTCAAGTTCAAGCCTTCAGCAGCCAGCCGAAGGGGAAATCCTGTCGTGCCAGTTCTGTTCCAGCCGACGTAGTTAGCCAAGCAGTAGTTTCTTAGGAGTTTAAACATTTCATTTTCGTTTCTAGCTCTTGCTATCGTTTAGTCTAGTTTTTGTAGTTAATCTTGCTTTTTTTGTTGAAGCGTACACTGTGAATCTTGTTCGATTTAAGTTATGAAGCTTTATTCGGTTTATGTTGAGTTGATCTTAGGTTAGATTTAGTTTGTTGTCTCGTGTACGTTTAGGTACAAGTAGATCTACTTTCCTTACGTGTATGCATGTTTAAATTAGTCGCGTTACATGATTTTAAGATATTCTGATCTGTAGCTCTTGAATTTTGGTCAGTTCACGTAGATCTGAGTTTGCTTAGTCTCCGTTCTTGTTTTCCGAGTCAGATCTTGCATTTACGTTTTTCGAGTTTCAGTATTCAACCATGGAAGTTGTTTAATTTTTAGAGGGAACATCATTTTTGTCCATGAACTTTGTCAAACTCTCATTTCAGGTGTTTAAATTTGAAAATATCATTTGACCGTCAACTACGAGTTAATATCAATTGAAGTACTTTTTACTATTTCAGAGTTTTTTCTATACGAAAATTCCTTCAATACCTTGAAGGGTGTATATTTTTACTAAACTGATCACATATTATGTAATTAAATAATTTAAAAATATTTTTGAGGTATGGAAACCCGTAAAAATTAATGTTACAATCAATAGACAATACTTCAATATTGATATACTCCATCTGTCCCTGAAGAGTATGCACTATTTCTTTTTTTTTTGTCCGTCCCCAAGGAGTATTAACATTCCAAATTTGGAAACTCTCTTTTCTCTAATGAGGTGAGACTCATTCTCCACTAACAATACTTAAAATAACTTTATCTATCTATGTCTCTTACTTTACCTATAATGCATTAAAATCTGTGCCGGACTTAAAGTTCATACTCTTTGAGGACGGAGGGAGTATTATTTAATATTAAATAATATTAACATATCAATATTCAAGCATCGTCTATTGACTTTGACATTCATTTTTACGAGTATCCATGTCTTAAAAATATTTTAAAATTCTTTAATGAGTAAAGGCCAAATGTCGTCCTAAACATATGATGCTTTTACGATTTTAGTCCTAGACATTATCGTTTGAATTATTGCATCCCACACATTTGAACTCGGGCGGGAATCAGTCTATTTTGGACGGCTCTGTCTAAAAGTAACGGTCAACGGCTGTTTAAGCCAATTTTGACCAAATTAAGCATTTTTATTAGATTTTATTATTATTTCAAAAATAAAAATTATTATTTAAAAAAAATAAATTAAAAACTCAAAATCTCTCTCACCCCGCAGTTGCTACACAGAATGTACATTAGCCAAGAAAAAGAAATCGAACAAACAATGTTAAAACTAAATCTCCCAATGCTTAATAATGCTGCAAGAACGAAGAAGAGAAGCTCAAAGCTGCCAACTCATCGTCAACTCCTGGTCAGAAAATCTGAAGCTTAGAAACTGAGAATAATAACCGGACTGAAGGGGTTCCCTCACGGCAAACGCTGCATAACCGCCACAATTTGCATTGGCAAGAGCGTCAATGGCGGATTTGGCCTGCGCCATCAGCCAATCGATGGCCTTGCTGGGGTGGTCACAGCCGAGCCGGTCTTGCAAGTCGTAGAAGAGAATGTCGGTTTTGGGGGAGAGCCACACACGGCGGTCACGGGTGCCACCCTTCGCAGTCGAGACTTTGCTGTGGCGGTCCTTTCCGCTGGTGGGTCGGACGAGGCGCCCTCGCTTTGTTGGCCGGGGCCCCTGACATCTACTTGCCCCTTTCACCCGAGACGGAGACGGAAAGCTTCCTTATCGAGATATACTAGACGGAGAGCTCCCTTGTCGCCCCTAAGGTCGGGAGGAAACGTGCGAAGACGGTTGATAGCAACTGAGGTGCTTGGTTCTTCTTCAGCTTTTACTTCAAGCCTATTTTGAGTAAGATATCGAAGGCGAAGATAGTACGAGATAGTAATGGGGTTTCAAGTTTTAATAAGTCCGATCTGCAGGCTGCAGCTTGATATTTTCAGAAACAAATCCATTCAAATTTGTTTGAAATTGAATTGGATTGGGAGACGACAATAAAGGTTTTGAATTTTTAATTTTTTACGAATAATTTTATTATTGAAATAATAAAAAAAATCTAATTAAAATGCTTAATTTGGTTAAAATCGACTTAAACAGCCTTGACCGTTACTTTTAGACGGAGCCGTCCAAAATGGACTGATTACGGCCCGAGTTCAAGTGTGTGGGAGCAATAATTCAAAAGATAATGTTTAGAACCAAATCGTAAAAAGGCCATATGTTTAGGACCACATTTGACCTTTACTCTTCTTTAATTATAAAAAGTTGAAAAAGAAACTTGTATAGCATGTCACAAATTTATGTGATAATATTGAACGTCAAATTATATTTAAAAATTTATCATAAAAACTACGTGGAGACTTGCTCTGTGGGCAGACACTCAAACCAATCTTTAGCAGAATCAATTAAGGAAAAAGGGAAGAGTCTTACCCTAATGGCGTCGTCGTCGACATCATTCAACTTGAGCGTGTTGGCAATCTCCACGAACTTTGAGAGGTGGCGGTTGGCATATTCTGTGGCCCTGCCTGCAAAAGGAGACTACTCAACCCTTTGAATAAGGGTCATTCGCAGCTCAAAATTGTTAGCATCAATGCGAGGGCCTTCGGGGAAGGTGATCATATTCCCGTGATTGAACATGTGCATCACGGGCACTACTATTTCCTTGTCCTTCTTTTCTTGCGCCTCGCGGGCAGCCTTTTCCGCATCTCTCTCCTCCATCAACAGCTTGACCATTGCTTGAAGCCTCTCTAGTTCTGTTCTCGCTCCCATTGATTCTTGTTCAGTTCTTATTTTCCTACGGGTCCTTTCAAGTTCGGGATCGAGCGACTCTAAGATGTTCTTCCTAGAATGCGTTCACATACACAACCTGAAAGGAATAAAACAAAAAAAATTAACAAAAATTAAAAACTGAAAGCAATTAAAATCTAAAGTAGTAAAATTGTCCTTTTGAAGATATCAACCCGGAAGTGAATTGTTGTCCCCGGCAACGGCGCCAAAAAACTTGATGCACTTTTTATCAGCACTATAAATACCTGCAAGTATATAGAGTAGGAATAGTATAGCTAAAGGTTAGTACTAGATATCGATCACGGGGAAAACAAACACAAATCGTCTATCTTCTACTAAAACTCAATTACTATTTGGAAAACCGGAAAATTGGAAGATTTTTTAGAACAAATAACTTCGAAAACAAAGAAACAACTAATCACAAATAAATCACAAAGATAAAAGTACAGAGATAAGCAGAATTCCAGGGATGTGCTTTCACAATTATGGTTATACAAATTCAACCTACAACACCCTAGCACAGTTCTTACTTTGATAGAACGAGTCACCTAGCTTATGCTCATGCGATGCAAACGTTGATTACGAACATTAGGGTTGTCAATCATAAATATGTAACTAATAGAAGCTCCTAAGACCCTTGAAAAGTCATCACTCTAAATTAACAGTGTCGTTTTAAATGAAGCTAATTGTAGTGTCTATTAAGTGGATCTAACTCGCCAACCTCCTCTCACGATTAAGTAGAAAGTTATATTAAATCATCACCGAATGTGTCACTCAAATATGAAGTATTACAGAATAACTTAAGGAGAAACAAAGTAAGAACAAACGGATATTAAATAGAAATAGGAATTGTATAAACCAATAAAAGTTACTAACACATCCCTAGAATCCTATGAGTTTAGTTACACATAATTAAATAAGCTAAAAACATAGATTGAAAGGAAGACAATGAAAACATAAGAACTAAAGCAATAAAACCCAAATGTTGAATCCTTGTAGCCTTGATGATCTTGAATTCTTCTTCAACTCATTGCACAATGAAGTACTCTAACTTATGAACTCAGGAAGTATTTTCCAAAGAGAGGAACTTATTTTTGATGAAGCTTTGGGCGCTATTTATAGGGGAGAAATCGCCCTTTCTCAAATAAGGAAAATGGTTGCAAAATATGGTAAATCTTGGAGAGAAAGTAAGGAAAATTCACTCACCGCATATTCTTGGCGGGCCGCTGCACCTTGGCCAACGGTCACCATGAGGTTATCCGGGGCTTCTAATCTTTGGCTGGCGATCGCTGCACTTGTTTCAGCGGTCGCCATCCATCATCCCGTAACTCTATGGATTCTCGGTAGCGGTCGCCACGCATCCTCTAGCGGTCGCTGGGCGTGTCTTGACTTCATGCACAACTTTCCCGGAGCGGGCCGCTACTGGCTTAGCGGCCGTTGGGCGCCAGCGGTCGCCGGCAATGTTGCAGCGGACCGCTGGACATGCAGAACAGCTCCAGATTTCCAACTTCACGTTTTGACTCCCTTTTTAGGCTCAAATATGCACATTTCTCACAAAACATGTCAAAATACCAAAATATACAAAATATGCAAATAATGGACATCTAATGCAACTTTGACATTAAAAATGGACCAAAAGATGACCTTAAACTGTGCAAAATTCGAGCGTATTAACTCCCCTAAACTTACATTTTTGTTTGTCCTCGAACAAAACACAAAAGACACAAGAATAGACGCATGGAATGCATAAGGACTAGACGTCATAATTGCCTCAAAGTATGGAATAGATAGATAAAGCATGTATTAACTCAATCAAATCAAGCAAGGTTTATTAGTGCACTTTCATTACTAACTCATGGAATACCTTGAATCCATGCACTCACATGTGGCAAACTTCCAAAGATGGGAAGTGTTCTCTCACTCTCAAAGTGTATATGGCAATGTGTATATAAGCACTCAAATCATGCATCATGCAAAGTTTACCATAGGCTTGCTCAAAGTCTAATCCCTCATGTACAAGATCTGATTAAGCATCAAAAGCCTGAAATGGCTTTATTTTTGGTTATAATGTAGGCTCTTTGGTAGGTGAGGAATATTTGGCTAAAAAAAATAAAAATCCCAAGTAGAGTAAAATAAACTCCACTTAAAATCAAATTAAAAACAGAAAGCAATTAAAATTCCAACTAATTGTAAATACTCACGGAGATAAAAGTATAGAGATAAGGGAATTCCAGGGATGTGCATTCATAGTTATGGTTATACAAATTCCAACTACAACACCCTAGCATAGTTCTTACCTTGATATAACGAGTCACCTAGCTTATGCCCATGCGATGGAAACGTTGATTACAAATATTAGGGTTGTTAATCCTAATTACGTAACTCCTAAAAGCTCCTAAGATCCTTGAAATTCCTTACTCTCAATTAACAGTGTCGTTTTAAAGAAAGCTAATTGTAGCGTCTACTAAGTGGATCTAACTCGCCAACCTCCTCTCACGATTATGTAGCAAGTTATATTAAATCATCACAAAATGTGTTACTCAAACGTGAAGCATTATCCAACTACTTAGGGAAGAAACAAAATAAGAACAAACAGATACAAAACGAAATTGTATAACCAAATTCGTTACTAACACATCCCTAGAATCCTATGAATTTAGTTACACGTGATAGAATAAACTAAAAACATAGATTGTAGGGAAGACAATGAAAACATAAGGACTAAAGCAAATAAAACCTAAAGGTAGAATCCTTATAGCCTTGATGAACTCTTGAATCATTTTTCAACCCCTTGCACAATGAAGTACTCTAACTTTTAAGCTGTGGAAATATTTGGCAAAGAGAAGATCATTTTTGATGAAGTTTTGGGGAGTAGTATTATAGGGAGAAAATCGCCTCTCTTCAAATAAGGAAAAGGGTTGCAAAATATAGTAATTCTTGGAGTAAGTAGGGCAAATCTGCTCGCCGCTTTTTCCCAGCGGGCCGCTGCACCTTGGCCAGCGGTCGCTGTGGCTTGGTCCGAGGCTTCTGTCTCTTGGCCAGCGGTCGTTGCACTTGTTTCAGCGGTCGCTGGCAATCATCCCGTAACTCTCTGGACTCTTTGTAGATGTCGCCACGCACTCTCCAGCGGTCGTTGGGCATGTCCTTTCTTCCATGCACAAGTTTTCCAGAGTGGGCCGCTACTGACTTAGCGGTCGTTGGGTGCCAGTGGTCACCGGCTGTGTTGCAGCGGACCGGTGGATATGCAGAACAACTCCAAATTTCCAACTTCACGTTTTAACTCCCTTTTTAGGCTCAAATATGCACATTTATCACAAAACATGTCAAAATACCAAAATAGACAAAATATGTAAATAATGGACATGTAATGAAACGTTAACATTCAAAACAGACCAAATAGTGGCCTTAAAACAGTGCAAAATGTGAGCGTATCAATAATCCACGGACCACAATACTTTGTCGAGGAGCTGTCAATTCGGTGATCGAACAGAGTGATGATAGGATAGAAGCTTGGATGGACAAATTGGAAAACACAATCTTAACTGCCATGGAGAAGAAAAAGTAGTTTGTTCATCCCGAGAAAGTGAAGGCGGTGTCGATTCCAGAAGAGGTGTACCCACACTATGGTCCACCATGGGAAGCAGATTATCAAGCTCAAGCAAATGCATCGGGTCATTGGAATCAGAGTGGCGGCTGGAATCCGGGAAAACAGAGGGATGCCCCATGGAAGGATCACCCAAATTTCAGTTGGACAGACACGAATTCGAATCCGCCACCTAAGCCGACCATAAGTTATCCGCAGCAACCAGAAGTACAATCCACTATAAACATTTAAATGCATAAGAAGTAAACAAAGCCTAAGACTTTTGCTTAGTAGACTGGTCGTGGGCTGCGCTCACTTTAAGGTACTACAGTCGGTTCTAAGCAATGCTTTGCAAAAGAAAAGAAGAATTTCACAACCTAGATAGGCTTTGGCTACCTATGGTGAAAGGTTGCAATGTCAGTCCGATTATTTCTTGAAGGGGTTGGCAGCGGAAGGGTGCATGAGATACGATCACATAAAATTGATCTATTTAGCAGATTATTTAGACAAATTCTATTCGCGTAATTATCACATGTATCATGCTCATAACTTGAATTAAAACATGCTTTAGCATATAAAATCCCTAAAACATGCTCACTACGGAATTAGCCAATTTACCTCGTTGATTCAATCAAGAATCGATGATGGCTTGCTCCGTCTCCACGTGAAGATTTTCTGTACTCGACCTCTGATCTTCTTATTGGTGTCCCGGACTGTATACTGATATTTGTGTGGGCAAATCTCACCAGAATACTAGGACTCGAATAATGAAGACAGAACTCAGCTCACGGAGGGAGTAATTTTTGAATTCTCTCTCTTTCTAGAGGGGGATGAAAATTCTAGCAATAATAATTATGTTTTCTGTCTCCTTTATTCTCCTATTTATATTAAGTCACATATTGGGCACAGTCAAGGATCTAAGGAAGAATTTGGACATGGCCTCACCCAATTAGCTTTTTACTAATTAAATTGAACCTACAATTTAATATAAGCTTATATTGGAATATTACAAGTAGCCACTACAGAAGTAATATTGCACTGCCTTTCCAAATTCGAAATTACAAGTATTCCGGGTTTCCTTTTATTTGTTTAATTCATTTCTCGCGCTTAAGATAGAAACATCCATTAATTAATTAATGTCTGCTATGGACTTAATTAATTAATATATTTTATTCTCCAAGAGTGGACATAGCAAGAAACTCTTATTTATTATTCATAGAATAATTAAACTCTAACTAGCTAGGTTCCGAATAATAAAACCTTGTTTCGAGCTCCTGTTGTGGATGTTATCAAACGAGACTCTCCTCGTGAACGATTCAACATAATAGAAATCCTAGCACTGCTAGATAATGATCACCACTACCCAATATACCTGGATCGTTGGGTGACGAAAAACACGCACCTTTGTAAGTCAAAGTAGTAGATACTCAATATCGTATGCTCAATGCTAACGTACATTGATTAAGAAGTTAATTATCAAGACCTCGTCTTTCAGTAGATAGCATAAAGACTCGTCTTGCTGTTAGATCCATTCAATGCTATACCACACCAACGTCATCATATTTCAATAAGGCTTAGAAATAATCAGACTGACATTGCAACCTTTCACGATAGGTAGTCTAGGTCTATCTGGGTTGTGAAATTCTTATTTTTCTTTGTTCAGAACTGACCGCGTACCTTAAATTGAGCGCAGCCCACAACCGGTCTACTAGAACAAACACTTAGACTTATGTTATGTTCGCTTATACATTTAAATATGCAATAAACATCCATTAAATGTAAAACATAACAACATTATGACAAAAATAATCTGTTGCATTTATTGGAAATTAATTATTAGAGTTTTACAGTATTCAATCACTCAAAAGGTGATTTCTAATATACAAACCCTAACAATCTCCCACTTATACTCAAAACAGCTTTCGAGTATACAAAACAGTGTGCACACGTCAAATTTCTCCCACTTATAATGAAAGCGAGTTGAGGTCTTGAATGAGTCGAACTCTCATCCCTTCAACGTGGCCCTCGAACGGTTTTACCGCCAATGCCTTTGTAAAAGGATCTGCCAGGTTGTTCTCTGACGCAATCTTGACCACTTGTATGTCTCCTCTCTGCACTATATCCCTTATGATATGTGTTTGCTCCCTTTGTGAGCTCTTGGTTCCTTTGAATTTGCCACAGCACTAGAATTGTCACAATAAACCGTGATGCTCTTGGGAAGATTCGCAACCACACCTAAATCCATAAGGAAGTTCTTGAACCATACTGCCTCTTTTGCAGCCTCCGAAGCGGCCACATACTCGGCTTCCATGGTCGAGTCCGCGATGCATTTCTGCTTCACACTCTTCCAAATTACGGCTCCACCTCCTAAGGTTAACACATATCCTGAAGTAGATTTTCTCGAGTCCTGATCAGCTTGAAAGTCTGAGTCAGAATATCCCAAAGGACAGAGCTCGACTGCATTGTAAACTAGAGCATACCCCTTAGTCCGTTTAAGGTACTTGAGTATGTTCTTTACGGCAGTCCAATGTCCTTGGCCCGGATTCGACTGAGATCTTGCCACCATGCCAACAGCAAAGCAAATATCAGGCCTCATACAAATCATAGTATGCATGAGACTTCCAACTGCCGAAGCATATGGAATCCTTCTCATTGCTTGTATCTCAGACGGCGTTTTGGGGCACATCTCTTGAGATAGATGGATGTTATTTCTAAAAGGTAAGAAACCTTTCTTGGCGTCCTGCATGCTAAAGCGACTAAGTACTGTTTCGATGTAAGGTTCTTGAGATAAGCACAACATCTTATTTTCTTGATTCCTAAGAACCTTGATCCCGAGGATGTGTCCCGCGTCTCTCATATCCTTCATCTCGAACTGGTTTGACAACCATGTTCGTACTGATGACAACATCTTTTTATTATTTCCAATTAGAAGAATGTCATCTACATATAAAACTACGAACACTACATTCCCCTTTTCAACCTTCTTGTACACACAGCTTTCACTTGGGCATTTTTCAAATCCAAACTTGCGAACAGTTTGATCGAAACATTGATTCCATGATCTAGATGCTTGATTAAGGCCATAAATGGCCTTCTTAAGCTTCCAAACCATGTTTTCCTTGCTCTTTATGGCATAACCTTCGGGTTGTTCCATGTAGATGGTCTCCTCAAGACCGCCGTTTAGAAACGCAGTCTTAACGTCCATCTGCCATACATCCCAATCCATATAAGCTGCTATAGACAATAGTATCTGGATCGATTTGAGCATGGCCACTGGGGAGAAAGTCTCGTCGTAATCGACACCTTCCTTTTAGGTATACCCCTTAGCCACTAGTCTTACCTTGAAGATTTTAACTCGTCCATCGGGTCCACGTTTACGTTTATATATCCACTTGCTCCCAATGGTAGTACAGCCTTCGGGTAGGACGGACAAATCGTAGACGTCTTTGTCTATCATAGATTGTAGTTCTGAATCCATTGCTTTCACCTGTTCACAATGATTGACATCTGCCTGCGCTTCCGCAAAGTTCCAGGGATCTAATACATTGCTGTCTGAGGAGTGATCCATAGATTCCCCCAAACCAATGTATCTTTCGGGCTCATGTGAGATCCTCCCACTGCGGCGCGGCACTACAATTATTGGAATAGAAGTTGAAGTTTCTGGAATTGTTTGTACACTTGGTAATCGTTCTTGGTTAATGGAATTTGTGACAGAAGTTAGCTCATCAAGAGCCACTTCACTGCTGGGTTTATGATTCATTACATAGTCTTCCTCTAAAAATGTGGCGTGAGTGCTCACAATAACTTTCTTATCTCGGAGACTAAAGAATTCATAAGCTTTCGTTCCTCTGGGGTACCCTATAAACAAATCATGAGATGTGCTAGATTGGGCTTGCGCCCAGTCCACAACTAATAAGGAGTAGTATGTACGGATTTTGACGGTAAATTGTCTAAAATATGGCTTGCAGAAAGCAAGGCATGTCCCCAAAACGAAGTTTGTAGCCGTGCATAACTCATCATCGATCGGACCATGTTCAATAAGGTCATGTTCCTTCTTTCAGCCACGCCGTTCTGCTGTGGCGTGCCCGGCGCAGTCAGTTGGGATTCAATTCCCAACTCCGACAAGTAGTCCAAAAACTCAGCACTGAGGTACTCGCCTCCACGATCAGATCGTAGGCTTTTGATCCTCTTACCATGATACTTCTCCACAAGAGTCTTAAAGTCCTTGAACTTATCAAAAGACTCTGACTTGTGGCGCATCAAATAGACGTATCCAATTTTTGAGAAGTCATCAATAAATGTGATGAAGAATCGAAAACCACCTCTTGCCTCAGTAGACATTGGACTACATACATCGGAATGAACGAGCTCAAGTACTTCCTTGGCCCTATTGCCCTTAGCCTGAAAAGGCCTCTTGGTCATCTTGCCTTCTAAGCATGACTCACACTTATGAAAAGGTTCCTCCTCTAGATCTTTAATAAGATCTTGTTGGACAAGAGAATGGATCCTCCTTTCATTGACATGGCTAAGTCTAAGGTGCCATAAGTACGTTTCGTTCATTGAACTTGAAGGTTCCTTTCTTTTCTTTGAAATTTACGATGTTGTATTGAGTTCTGATTTGCGATTATTAAACTGTGTAGATGTGATTGTGTACAGATTGTTTTCCATGATACCACAACAGATATAAGAACCATCTTTCTTAATAACGCAATTGTCATTAAAAGAAATCGAATATCCATCAAAAACTAATTTAGAAACTGAAATTAAATTTCTTCTAAAAGAAGGTATCAACAAAACATTCTTCAAAATAAAAAATCTATCACTACTAAAACGTAAATAAATGTCTCCCACTGCTACGGCCGCCACTTTTGTAGTGTCGCCCAGCTGTACCTCGATCTCACGATCACGTAGCCGTCTTGTCACCTGCATTAAATCAGGATCAAAACAAATATGATCAGTGGCACCAGTGTCAATAACCCAAGTGCAAGTAGACTTCGAAGCCAAACATGACTCGACTACTAAAGCTTGGTGCATACCTGTAGCCTTGCCCTTTTTAGGACAATCTGGCTTCCAATGCCCCTTCTCTCCGCACTTGAAACACTTCCCCGTGGGCTTCTTGTTTTCCCTCTTCTTCTTCTTTCCCTTAGCTATCTTGGTCGGTCTTGAGTTCGGTGCCTGCCTTTTTCCCGCGCTAGGCTTGAAGCCAGAGGAACAAGGTGCCGAAGTCATCATGGCCGCCTTAGCCTGGACCATAAGGTCCTCTGCCGACTGAAGTTCAGTCAACAGCTCTGCCAAGGTGTAGTTCCTTTTGTTCATCTCGAAGTTAAGCTTGAACTGCTGGAAGCTAAGGGAAGACTTTGGAGGATAATAGTCACCTGGGAATCGGGATCGATCGTCCCTCCCAAGACCACAATTTGGTTGAGGTGGCCCATCATCTCGAGGACATGGTCCCTCACAGACGAGCCTTCCTTCATAGTCTTCGACATGATACTCCGAAAAGCTTAAGACTTAGCCGTTCGATTCTGAGTACTAAAAAGATTCTTGAGATTCTGCATGATCTCGGCGGCAGTTTCCATGGCTGAATGTTGATGCTTGAGTACTGATGACATAGATGCCAACATATAGCACTTAGCCATCTCATTCGCCTTATGCCACCGTCTGTGTGCATCTCTGACTCCTGCCGCAGCGTTAGCTGGTGGCACTAGAGGTCGCGGGGTTGTGAGTACAAAGATGTACTCATCTGCTGTGAGAACGATGTCCAATTTTTGTTTCCATTCTATGTAATTTTGGCCCTCGAGTTTGTTTTCTTTAAGTATTGCAGAAAGAGGATTGAACGACATATTGACGATTTGATTTGCACTGCAAAACAGAATATTTACCATTTGTCATAAACTTATGTAAGAAGTTTGATTAGATTAACCATAAAACTTTTCAAAATCTTACACCAGTAAAATTTAAATTTGTATCCTCCAGAGGAAGTTAATACGCATTAAAATCTTACAATTTTTACTGGTCACAACACCGACGAATAGTCCAGAGACCACAGAGTGGCATGGCCGCCTAATGTTGCCTAAGCAAGACCACCGAATTTAGCATTACAGAATCTCATTTCTACAACACACTCCCATAACAATGCTCATGCACTGCTAACAAGATCAAGCTATCCCATAAATTCTATGTGAACTTCTGAATCTCGTAGTTTCTTAGGATTATTGTCCCCACAGTGCATGTGGCGATAATATTGGAAACCACATTCTAGTTCATACTGTTTATATTTGAGAAGTCCGCCATATGAACTCGCTATTTCCTAGGATTATTGTCCTGACAGTGCAGGTGGCGATAATATTGGAAACAGCTTCATAAATTACAGACCAATTGGTGGAGACCATATACAAATGTTGAGTTCGTAATTACAGCTTAGATATTTTGGGTTATGGTTTTTATTCAATTATCCTTAGCCATGAGGCAGATTAAGGCTTAATTAAATTCTGATGGTATTTAATATGCAGGATAATTGAATCCTTTATATATAATTGGCGTCTTTCGTTATGAAAATAATGTTCCAGTATTTAATTCTTGTTTATGTCAACTATAAGATATATCTAAAATAATTAAATTATTTAATTCTTAATAAGACATGAAAAATTAAATTTAAATTATTTCCGTATTTAAGATTAGGAAGAGAAGATTTATTATTTAATGTATTCATACATATCAATCCTAATTAGGATTCTAGATATATAATTATTAGGAAACTGTTAAATTATTCTCATCCATATCATCTAGGAATAAAATAATATTATTTATTTCCATAGATATAGATAATAATAAAAATATTCCTAAAATCTAGATAAATATTAGGAAACTATTAAATTATTCTCATCCATATCATCTAGGAATAAAATAAAATTATTTATTTCCATAAATATAGATAATAATAAAAATATTTCTAAAATCTAGGTAAATCTTCCAAAAAGATTTTATTTCTATTAAATAATAATATTTTAATGATATCTTTTAATTAAAAAATTAAATAATCATTAAAATAATGTTTCATCGTTATCTCATCGTACGAGGTTCGCACGAACTATGAACGATGAAAATCCGACGAGTTCTTCATCGGATCACGACGCACGAAGCGTCTCGGCCACCAGCGCGCAGGTGGCGCGCCAGCGTCTCGGCCAGCGGCTAGTCGGGTGTCGCCAGTGTCTCGGCCAGGAGCGTGGGTGGAGGTGCGGCTCCACTCGGCCAGCGGCGAGCACCCGTCACGGCTCGTCGGGTGCCGACGCTTCTCGGCCAGGCGCACACGCGGTGGCGCGCGCCTCTCAGCCAGTGTCTTGACGCCCGTCTCGGACATACGAGCCGTCGGGTGGCGCGAGCTCTCGGCCAGCAGCGCGCACGGTGGCACGCCCGCTCTCGGCCAGCTCCGACCACCCTTCCTTCCACCTAGGGTTGCAGCTCTCGGCGCCTGGTGTCTCGGTGGTTCTCGGACGAATCACCACTCGGTGCCAGCCTTCAAGTCGGCCTTGGTACGGGGGCCGCCTTGGGGTTGCGGTCTCGGCTGGCATCGCGCTCGAGCCCACGCTAGTCTGCGCATCGCCCCGTGATCGTGATTCCTCGGCTCCCACTCAATTGACAACCCTGTTTCACGATCGCGCGTGGTGCGATCCGTCTCGTACGATTGAGTAATTCAAGTTCTTTGATTCGATAGTTCTTGAGTTCATCATGCATAATTAATTAAACAAAACACAAAGAACATGCTTCGCAATCAAATAATACATGCATACATGAATTTCGCGAAATTTAAATCCAAATAATCAGAGCCTAAGACTGGCTCTGATACCAATTGAAGGGGTTGGCAGCGGAAGCGTGCATGAGATCCGATCACATAAAATTGATCTATTTAGTAGATTATTTAGAAAAATTCTATTCGCGCAATTATCACATGTATCATGCTCATAACTTGAATTAAAACATGCTTTAGCATATAAAATCCCTAAAACATGCTCACTACGGAATTAGCCAATTTACCACATTGATTCAATCTATACTCGACCAATTAGCATATAAAATCCCTAAAACATTGCTCCGTCTCCACGTGAAGATCTTCAGTACTCGACCTCTGATCTTCTGACTGGTGTCCCGGACTGTATACTGATATTTGTGTGGGCAAATCTCACCAGAATACTAGGACTCAAATAATGAAGACAAAACTCAGCTCACGGAGGGAGAAATTTTCGAATTCTCTCTCTTTCTAGAGGGGGACGAAAATTCTAGCAATAACAATTATGTTTTATGTCTCCTTTATTCACCTATTTATATTAAGTCACATATTGGGCTCAGTCACGGATCTAAGGAAGAATTTGGACATGGCCTCACCCAATTAGCTTTTTACTAATAAATTGAACACACAATTTAATATAAGCTTATATTGGAACATTACAAGCAGCCACTACAGAAGTAATATTGCACTGCCTTTCCAAATCCGAAATTACAAGTATTCCGGGTTTCCTTTTATTTGTTTAATTCATTTTCCGCGCTTAAGATAGAAACATCCATTAATTAATTAATGTCTGCTATGGACTTAATTAATTAACATATTTTATTCTCCAAGAGTGGACTTAGCAAGAAACTCTTATTTATTATTCATAGAGTAATTAAACTCCAACTAGCTAGGTTCCGAATAATAAAGCCTTGTTTCGAGCTCCTGTTGTGGATGTTATCAAACGAGACTCTCCTCGCGCACGATTCAACATAATAGGAATCCTAGCACCGCTAGATAATGATCACCACTACCCAATATACATGGATCGTTGGGTGACGAAAAACCCGCACCTTTGGTAAGTCAAAGTAGTAGATACTCAATATCGTATGGTCAATGCTAACGTACATTGATTAAGAAATTAATTATCAAGACCTCGTCTTTCAGTAGATAGCATAAAGACTCGTCTCGCTGTTAGATCCATTCTGTGCTATACCACACCACCGTCATCATATTTCAAAAAGGCTTAGAAATAATCGGACTGACATTGCAACCTTTCACGATAGGTAGTCTAGGTCTATCTGGGTTGTGAAATTCTTATTTTTCTTTGTTCAGAACTGACCGCGTACCTTAAATTGAGCGCAGCCCACAACAGGTCTACTTGAACAAAGACTTAGACTTATGTTATGTTCGCTTATACATTTAAATATGCAATAAACATCCATTAAATGTAAAACATAACAACATTATGACAAAAATAATCTGTTGCATTCATTGGAAATTAATTATTAGAGTTTTACAGTATTCAATCATTCGAAAGGTGATTTCTAGTATACAAACCCCAACATTTCTAAGCCTTATTGAAATAAGATGACGTTGGTGTGGTATAGCACTGAATGGATCTAACAGCAAGACGAGTCTTTATGCTATCTACTGAAAGACGAGGTCTTGATAATTAATTTCTTAATCTACATACGTTAGCATTGAGCATACGACATTGAGTATCTACTACTTTAACTTACCAAAGGTGCGGGTTTTTCGTCACCCAAAGATCCAGGTATATTGGGTAGTGGTGATCATTATCTAGCGATACAAGGATTGCTATTATATTGAATCATTCGCGAGGTGAGTCTCGTTTGATAATGTCCTCAAGAGGAGCTTGAACAAGGTTTTATTAATCGGAAACTGACCAGTTGGTGTTTTATTGCTCTATGAATAATAAATAAGTGTTTTTTTGCTAAGTCTACTCTTGAAATTAATAAGATGTTAATTAATTATGTCCATAGCAGACTTTAATTAATTAATGGGCATTTATATCTTAAGCGCGGGAAATAAATAATAAACAAAATGGAAACCCGAATTACTTGTAATTTCGGATTTGGATGGGGAGTTCAATATTACTTCTGTAGTGGCTGCTCGTAATATTCCAATATAAGCTTGTATTAAATTGTGGGTTCAATTTAATTAGTAAAAAGCTAATTGGGGGAGCCCATATCTAAAACCTTCTATAGATCCCTGACTGAGTCCAATATGTAACTATTATAAATAGGAGAATAAAGGAGACAGAAAAACACAATTATCATTGTGGAAAATTTCGTCCACTCTCATATTTGAGAAATGAACGATTTTTCCTAATAGAATTTCTCCTCCGTGAGTTCTTCAGCTCTCCTCCGTGAGAAAGTTCTGTCTTCTTTATTCGAGTCCTAGTGTTTCGATAAGATCAGTCCACCCTGATTTCGGAATACAGTTCGGGACACCAGTTAGAAGATCCATGGTCTAGTATTAAAGATCATCGTGGAGAAGGCGCGAGCAATCGACGATTCTTTGGAAAATCAAATCGGTAACTCTAAACAATAGAATTCATGATTTAGGATTTATATTCTTTAAGCATGAATTATTTGTGTTCTAGCATGTAATTCTGTGTTATCATGTGAATTGATTAATCTCATAAGCTGTCAAATAGATCCTACGTCTGATTTATTTGTTTAGTACAAGTCTTCCGCTGTGCAAGGGGGCACCAAAACCCCAAAAATTAGTATCAGAGCCATTTTTTGGCTTTGATTATGTGGATTAATTTCATGTTACGTGAGTTGCTTGAATGCATGTTTTTGACCGTTGCGTGGTTGGATGAATTGCGTTGTCTTTTTCCGTGATTGTTGAAGACGTGACATGTGGAATCTAATTCCTACTATTTGTAATCATAACATAATAATTATGTGGTAATGATTAGTTTGACTCCAATGGTATTGAATACATGCATGAACGAAAAAAAAAATCGTGAATTGTGAGTCAATTCAAACGTCGGTTTGACTCCAGAATTGAAGACACCGCAGCAGCGGTGAACGGGCAGCGCCGACGGAGTGACATCGACGCAGCAGCGTCGGAGACGTCGAGCTGGGCGAGCCCGCGAGTCGAGTGGGAGTCCTTCGTGGGCAGTTCCCAGACTCGACAGTCGACGGAAGCGAGAAAGTTGGCGACGGACAGCAGCTCCGGCAGAAACTGCTTCGTCTTCGGACAGCAGCTGTGTCGTCGACGGACAGAAACAGCAACGAGACAGCAGGTTTCCGGCAGTGACAGCTTTTCGAGCGGGAGCTTTTCTTGGGCAGTTTCCGGGCTCGAGGGAAGCTATTGTCACAGCCGCTGCGAAGGCGACGTCGCGACAGTGATGACGCAGCCACAGCAGCGGCGCCGGCAAGGCACGGGCTGCCGGAAACGGAGCAGCGGCTGTAGTGCCGAGAGGGCTGTCGGAGGCGACGCGCAAGCAGCGACGACGACGCAGGTGCGTTGACGTCGAGCAGGAGCGGCATCCCTTCGTGAGTAGCCCCATCAGCGGATGAATTTAGGGATTCATCCCATACGACAACGCAAGATTAGGGTTTTCCTTGGATTCAATTTTGGAAATAATTCAAGATAAATATGAAAATAAGATTTGAATATATCTTTTATGGATTTTATATATTATATGAGATTTGATTTTGTATCAAATCATGGATTAATTAGCTTCTTTCCTTATTTAAGGGATTTATATGTATTTTATTTCTAGATGAATCTTAGTTATATTTGGATTTATATGGATTTATTCATAGACAAATCCTAGTTGGATTTAGAGAATGATAATATTATTTTTAATCTTATCCTAAGAATTTATATGAATTTATTCATAGTTAAATTCTAGATGGATTTGGATAGTGATAATATAATATTTTATTCTTATCTTATAGATTTATATGGATTTATTCCTAGGTAAACCTTAGATAGATTTGAATAATTATAATATATATTATCTAATTCTATGGATTTATATGGATTTATTCCAAGATAAATCCTAGATGATTATGATAAATATTTATATTAATTTATTTTATCCTATTGATTTGAATAGATTTAATTCTATTAAGACAAATCTTAGATGGATTAAAATAAACTTTAATCCAAGTTATCCTTATCTTTTGGTTTTATATCCTAGGTATATTAGGATAAAGATAATATATAAGAAAATCCTTATTTAATTGGATTTAGATAAACTTATTTATCTAATAAATCCTAAGTAATATATGATATATTCAAGATGTCTATTCTAAATAGAATTAAGATTTGTATAAATCTTGGTTGATTGGATTTTATTTATCGTATGGATTATGATGGAATCATTTCTATCTAATAATATCCTTGAACGATTTAAATAATGATAATCCTAGATCAACGTTATCTTGAATTAAAGGATTTGATTTTATCGAAATAAATTCTACAATGATCCTAAATAGATTTAGATAGTTAACACTATCTTGATAAATCCTAAAAGAAGTTGGATAATCATTGTCCAAGATAAAACTTAATTATTTAGTTGATTCTCCCTTGACTAGATTAAATAATTGTCGTTAATTATCCAGTATGTTTAAATGCCATGCATTAAATGGATTTATCTGTTTATTTGGTGTTTACCTTTATAAGTGGATTATCTGCCTTATCTGCTAATGTGATAATTATGCAAAAACCATACAAAATATCTAAGCGATAATTACAACAAGTGCGTTGTATATGGTCTCCATCAATTGGTCTGCAATTTATGAAGCATTTTTTCTAATATTATCGCCACCTGCTCTGTGGGGATAATAATCCTAAGAGATAGCGAGTTCATGAGGGCGGACTTCTCAAAAATAAATAGTATAAACTAGAATGTGGTTTCCAATATTATCGTCACCTGCTCCGTGGGGACAATAATCCTAAGAAACTGCGAGATTCAGAAGTTCACACAGGATTTATGAGATAGCTTGATCTTGTTAGCAGCACATGAGCATTGTTATGGGAGTTTGTTGAAGAAATGAGACTCTGTAATGTTAAATTCGTTGGTCTTGCTTAGGCAACATTAGGCGGTCATGCCACACTTGTGGTCTCTGGACTATTCGTTGCTGATTGTGACCAGTAAAAATGTAAGATTTTAATGCGTATTGACCTCCTCTGGAGAATACAAAATTTTAATTTTACAGCTGCAAGATACATAATTGTTTTGTGGTTATTTGCGATTATGTATTGTGCATAAGTATGTGATAATAAGTTTATTTGCCAAATCATCATTATGTCATTCAGTATCTTGTCTGCGATCCTTTAAGAAATAAACTCGAATGCCAAAATTATGTAGACTGGAAACGTAAATAGATAAGATTGTCATCGCTAAAACTTGGAGTTTATACTCACTGATTCATGTCCTCCATTTCCTCGACATAATTCCACGAAGATTGTTCGAGAATGCATCTTGCATGTACTTGACAAGTTCTTTGAGGAATAAGGTCAAGCTATTTTTAAGTAGCACGACAAGTCTTGGTTAGTGACGATGAAAGATGGATGTCAATAGAATTTGTCAAGATGATTCGATTGGAATATCCTAAAGGGACAGAATATTTTGAGGAATCTTTTGATCACTCAAATAGTTTCTGACTCAAGTCATCGCCTGAAGTAATAAGAAATGATTAAAAGAAGGTTTAACCGAAAAGTAGAAAACCTTCAGAATATTAGTCGTTATATTACAGTTAGAGGAAAGTAACATGATAGATGACGAATTTATGAAGGCTACATTTTTCCTAAGTCCTAGTTCATTTGAACAAAAGACTAGATATGGAAATGGGAGAGCCTGAATTGTCATCAAAGTTTGTCTAAAGCGAGTGAAGATGTTTTGTAAGTTGGATTGACCTCTTTTAAAGAAGGACAATGACTTACATGGAAATGCAACTTCTAAGTAAGAGATCTTGATCCAGTTAGGTTTTTGTGCAGTGGGAGCTATTTTTGCTCAATTATTGTTTTATGGTTGATGTTTAAGGCATCATAGTATTGAAACGATACAAATGCAACAAGATTGAGTATGAAACAACACATTAACTTCTTAAACAATGAATGATAAAGTATTTATGGCTCTTAGTCTTAAGGCCAAGAAAATACTTAGCTATTATTCAAACTGATCCAGACCATCAAGATTTTAACGATTTGTTTGTTAAATAGCTTGAAAGTCGAGAATGTCTATTTGATGCACTATAAGTGAGAATCATTCGATTCAGGTCGCTTACAGAAGTGCAACATAGAAAGACTAGCAAGTCTCAATGGTTTACACCATAAGGAGACAAGTAATGGGTTATGATCAGTAGTGGGAGCCTAACCTCCATTGACGAATCTAAGCGTTCTTCTGAAGAATGGGATAGTTATGTAAGAAGGAATCGAAGTCTTTCTAAGACAAGTTTGATTAATTGATGAGTTGTACTCATCAAAATCTTATCATTGATGGGATAAGCGTTAGATATAACGAGATACACCTTAAAGAAACTACCATCATCAGTACCTTCTACAAAACACGAGTTGTGGACTAGAGCGACCCTAGTCTAGCACATCTCAAGGTGTAATGTTGTTCCAATGCATGTTGGAAAGGTATCCAAGTAATTGGAGCTGAGTACTGATCAAGCATGTTTTAAGGTTGTCCCAAATGATGTAAGATTATAAGTTATGTAATCTTCAAAGATAGAACTCTTGTTTGAAGATCAAGAGAGGAACTAAAAGCCTAACAACGTAATAACTCTTAGGACAAAGAGAGATATCAAATTTTCCACATTACCAAAGAGTCATACCATTAGAAACTTTTGCGCTAATAAAATCAACTTCAACACCTAAGATTGTACGAACCATGTCGTAGTGGGAGCGTTCCTAGGAACATAACAAGTTCACGGGTCTAAGAGTGTCGCAAGACTCGGTCTTAGATTAACTTGATTCAGTATCATTCGAGTAGTTTGCCCGAATAGAATCAATATATTATTACATTGTGTTTACTTGTGCGTTTATAAGATGTTTTATAAACATTTAAATGCATAAGAAGTAAACAAAGCCTAAGTCTTTTGCTTAGTAGACTGGTCGTGGGCTGCACTCACTTTAAGGTACTACAGTCGGTTCTAAGCAATGCTTTGCAAAAGAAAAGAAGAATTTACAACCTAGATAGGTTTTGGCTACATATCGTGAAAGGTTGCAACGTCAGTCCGATTATTTCTAAGCCTTATTGAAATAAGATGACGTTGATGTGGTATAGCACTGAATGGATCTAACAGCAAGACGAGTCTTTATGCTATCTACTGAAAGACGAGGTCTTGATAATTAATTTCTTAATCTACATACGTTAGCATTGAGCATACGACATTGAGTATCTACTACTTTGACTTACCAAAGGTGCGGGTTTTTCGTCACCCAACGATTCAGGTATATTGGGTAGTGGTGATCATTATCTAGCGGTGCTAGGATTGCTATTAGGTTGAATTGTGCGCGAGGTGAGTCTCGTTTGATAATGTCCTCAAGAGGAGCTTGAACAAGGTTTTATTATTCGGAAAATGGCCAGTTGGAGTTTTATTACTCTATGAATAATAAATAAGTGTTTCTTGCTAAGTCTACTCTTGGAATTAATAAGATGTTAATTAATTATTTCCATAGCATACTTTAATTAATTAATGGACATTTATATCTTAAGCGCGGGAAATAAATAATAAACATAATGGAAACCCGGATTACTTGTAATTTCAGATTTGGATGGAGAGTTCAATATTACTTTTGTAGTGGTTGCTCGTAATATTCCCATATAAGCTTGTATTAAATTGTGGGTTCAATTTAATTAGTAAAAAGCTAATTGGGGGAGCCCATATCCAAAACCTTCCATAGGAGAATAAAGGAGACAGAAAAACACAATTATCATTGTGGAAAATTTCGTCCACTCTCATATTTGAGAAAGGAACGATTTTTTCTAATTGAATTTCTCCTCCGTGAGTTCTTCAGCTCTCCTCCGTGAGAAAGTTCTGTCTTCTTTATTCGAGTCCTAGTGTTTCGATAAGATCAACCCACCCTGATTTCAGAATACAGTTCGGGACACCAGTCAGAAGATCCATGGTCTAGTATTGAAGATCATCGTGGAGAAGGCGCGAGCAATCGATGATTCTTTGGAGAATCAAATCGGTAACTCTAAACCATAGAATTCATGATTTAGGATTTATATTCTTTAAGCATGAATTATTTGCGTTCTAGCATGCAATTCTATGTTAACATGTGAATTGATTAATCTCATAATCTGTCAAATAGATCCTACGTCTTTCGCTGTGCAAGGGAGCACCAAAACCCCAACAGGATGCTCAAAAGGAACATAAGGCTGCAATGGATATGCTGACGAAGCAACTCTCGCAGATAGCCACGACGCTGAATGAGATGCGTGGGAATGAAGGAAGAAACCCTGCTACTGTCAAGTTACCAGATGAGGCTAACATCAGTCGAATTACTTTGAGATCGGGGAAATAATATGTCGGACCATCAAAGAAGACAGAAGAAGAGACAAACTGATCCAGGGGAGTAGTGGAGCAGTGAGGCGAGAAGATATTTCCCTGGACGACTTGAGAAGGCCACTGCCCCAGATGGTCGACCCATTGTCCCTTGAACAAGAATCTGAGGAGATGGTTGAAGAAGCAAGGAAAGATGAAGGGGAAACCTCCAATGAAACCCCTAGCAAGGCAGTTAAGCGCACTAAGCCTTATCCTTACCGAGGGGAAACTAAGAGGAAGAAGGAGGACCCAATGGACTTCATAGAAATTTTCGGCAAGCTAGAGATAAACTTATCTTTTCTACAAGCATTGAAGCTTCCCCAGTTCAACCGATTCATCATGGATTTTATAGCTGGAAAGGCTAAGGCCAATGGGAAGATAGTAATATGCGAGAATGTCTCCGCTGTGATCCATAAGAGAAGACTACCTTCTAAGAGAACCGATCCAGGGATGTTCAACCTGCCAATCATTATCGAAGATGTAAGCATTGAACACGCAATGTGCCACTTGAGAACATCAATCAATGCGCTACCCTTTTCGGTCTACAAGAAGTTAAACAGAGTCAGATTAGTGGATTCAAAAGTAGTGATCTAGTTGGTAGACTGATCCTGCATCAGCCTATAGGGAGTGCTGGAGAACATAATCGTCAAGGTACATAACTTTCTATACCCTGCAGAGTTTTATGTGATCTGTATGAATGAATCAGAATCTGCTAAGTCAAGCGGACTGTTACTGGGTAGGCCATTTTTGCAGACGGCAAAAACCATCATTGATGTGAGTGATGGCACAATATTCTTGGACTACAACTGGGAGAAGTTTACCTTCAATATTGACGAGGGCATTTTTGCGGGCGGCAAAAACCATCATTGATGTGAGTGATGGCACAATATTCTTGGACTACCACTGGGAGAAGTTTACCTTCAATATTGACGAGGCCATGAGGAAACCTATGGATATGGAAAACCTGAATTCCTTAGATATGATTAATCCCTTAGTCCAAGAGTATCTTTAGACGGAACTAATGTAGGAACAAATTGCTGGATCAGACTCAAGCGACTCGATTGAGAAGGAAGTCGCGGGGTGGTGTGAAGCTGTGCAGAAGCGAGGTCTATCTGATCAAAAGATTTCAGAGGCCATAATGGAATCCATTGCCTCTGGTGGCTCTGCCCAACTGGCCAGTTAGGAGAAGGTACCGGAATTGGGAGATGTAGCGACAAAAACTTAGAAAGGAACCCACTGCCTCTGGAAGCGAGCCTACCTAAGAAGAGTTGAAGACACTGCCCTCGGGTCTGAAGTATGTTTACTTGGGAGAAGCGGAGACATTGCCAGTGATTATTATTAGCACACTGACTAAGGAGCAAAATGAGGAGTTGATGGAAGGGTTGAGAAGAAATAAGAAGGCGATCGGATGGAATTTATTAGATTTGGTGGGAATTAGCCCAGATCTTTGCTTGCACCATATATGACTGGAAGAAGGTGCCAAAGCAAACTGGGATCCCCAATGAAAGCTGAATCCAAACATTAGAGATGAAGTACTAAAGGAAGTTCTGAAGCTGCTGGCCTTGGGAATAATCTAATCATTCAGGATAGCGAATGGGTGAGTCCCGTACACATGGTGCCAAAGAAGTCGGGAATCCAAGTGGTCACAAATGAGAAGAATGAATTGGTGCCTACCAGACTAGTCACGGGGAGGCGAATTTGCATCGATTACCGAAAGTTGAATGCGGCCACCTGAAAGGATCATTTCCCTTTGCCCTTCATCATTCAGATGCTTGAGTGGCTGGCAGGGAAACAATATTTCTACTTCTTAGATGGTTATTGCGGATATTTCCAGATTAACGTGGATCTAGAGGATCAGGATAAGACTTCATTCACCTGTCCTTTTGGCACATATGCTTACAGGAGAATGCCGTTCGGACTATGTAACGCCCCTGGAACTTTCCAGCGATGCATGATGAGTATCTTTTTTGACTTGTTGGAAGAGTGCATTGAAATCTTCATGGATGATTTCACAGTCTACGGGGATTCATTTGATTCTTGCTTACACCACCTGGATATTGTGTTGAGGAGATGCCAGGAGAAGAATCTGGTTCTTAACTTTAAAAAATACCATTTCATGGTCCCCGAAGGCATTGTGCTGGGTCATGTGGTATCAATAAGAGACATACAAGTCAACAAGGCGAAGGTAGAGGTGATCTCCCAACTACCATACCCTACTAACTAGAAGTAGATTAGAGGATTTCATGGTTATACAGGGTTTTATCGAAGGTTCATAAAAGTTTTTGCAAAGATCGCTCAACTCATGACGAGACTTCTCCAAAACAAAGTACAATTCGAGTTTGACGACAGATGCAAGGAAGCATTCAAATTACTCAAGGACAAGCTGGTGTGTGCCCCGATTATCTGTGCACCAGACTGGAATCAGCCCTTTGAGGTGATGTGTGACGCTATCGACTACGCAGTTGGCGCTGTCTTAGGACAAAGGATACATCGAAATAGCTATGTTTTCTTCTATGCCTCAAAAACTCTAAACCAAGCCCAGAGGAATTATGACAACTGAGAAAGAGATGCTAGCCATCGTATACTCCTTTGAAAAATTTGATCCCTATCCGTTGGGCTCAAAAGTCATTGTTTTTAGTGACCACGCAGTGATCAAGTATTTATTGGCGAAGAAGGAGTCTAAACCCAGGTTAAAGAAGCGCTGCAGAATACTTGTTATCTGTCGGCGTATTCCTAAATTACCCGCCGAGATTCTTATCGATTTTACTTGCTTTCTTATTTTCCGAAATATTAGCTTTGTTTCAATTTCACGTTGTACTGCTCTCAGTTTAGTTTAATCAAAGTTATTACGTGATAAGGTTTCTTGTGAGGGAATCCTTCCATGTGCCAAGAAATACCTAAAATAGTGTTTGATTTCAATTTTTAGTTTTTAAAGATAAAGATAAAGAGCCTAGCCTCAAAAACTAGACTCAAAATGGATTTGGATGGAGAGAAATTGGATGGGAAGAAAGTGTAATGAAGGAGGAATCCTCTTTGGGGAACTATGACCTCCCATAAGAAGATGTGGGCAACTGTAGGCTACTTTCACCCAAAGCAAATACTCCATTGGCTCCACATTCATGACTACACCACCATAAATGCATACCTATACTTGATCTAGTCTAATGAACATAAACCAAGCAACCTACATGTAGGAATTTGGATAAAAATCTCACAAGGGAGATGCTCTCAAAGGAGTCTTCAAAATATCATTCATCAAAGTCTGCACATAAATGTCTCACAAATGGTATTTATAGTTAGGGTTGGAAACCCAAGAAAAGGGCCCAAAATAAGTGAAAATTGTCTAAAACAGTAAAATCACCCGGTCGGGTGTTTTCGCGAAGTTAATTCACCCGGCCGGGTGAACCTCCTGGACTCCAATTGTGCTTAGCATGAAAACACCCGGTCGGGTGGTTTGCACCTCAAAATCACCCGGTCGGGTGTTTTCTCTGGACTCGCTATCTCCTCTGCGTTGCTTTTGTAAATCGGCCATAACTCTCTCCACCGGACTCTGATTGAGGCGTGCAATATACTCACGCGACCCTCTTTCGAAGACGAACACATTGGTGGCCTTTGAAGATCTTTTAGACGTCATTTCAATAGGTCGAGTACCCTTGGAATCCCGCTGCGGCTGAAATATTTGATGCACGGCTCCCATGATCGTATCATCCTCTCCCTCTTGTGAAGGATTTGTCCTCAAATCCGGGCTGTCCCCTAAAAAATCAAATGGGCTCAAGTCAGCCACATTAAAGGTACAACTCACGTTATACTCACCGGGAAGATCAATGATGTAGGCATTGTCGCTCACACGCTCTAGGACCATAAATGGGCCATCCCCTTGCGGGGCAAGCTTGGATCTTGCTTTGTCGGGAAAACGTATTTTCCGAAGGTGTACCCACACCCAATCTCCGGGGTTGAACAACATTTTCTTTCACCCTTTGTTCACCCTTTGAGCTACTTGTTCTCCCATCTTGCGGATTCGTTCTTGCACTCGAGTGTGCAAGTGTTGGGTGGATTGAAACAAAGGCAAATCGGTCGTGGACAAAGGCAAATCGGTCGTGGACAAGTCCAACGGAGTGAGTGGATTGAAACAATAGACAACCTCAAAAGGGGATTGTTGGGTGGTGGAATGTATGGTCCTATTATAAGCAAACTCGGCTATCGGCAAACATTCTTCCCAAGAAGTTTTATTTTCAAAAACCAAGGCATCACTTGTTGGGTGGTGGAATGTATGGTCCTACTATAAGCAAACTAGCAACGAATTCGGCATCACTTGTCTTCCGACATGGAATGAAGTGAACAATTTTGGAAAACCTATCTACCAATACAAAAATGCTATAATTTTTTCGAAGAGACATTGGGAGACATAGAACAAAGTCCATGGACAAGTCTACGCAAGGATGTGTAGGAGTAGGTAAAGGGGTGTAAAGACCATAATTGTTAGATTTAGACTTGGCTTGCCTACACTCTAAACAACTACTACAAAACTTTTTAACATGCTTCTTCATGCAAGGCCAAAAGAAATGCTCACTTAGTATGTCAAAAGTTTTAAGCAACCCAAAATTACCCATTAGGCCCCCTAGGTGAGCCTCCTTAATCAACAAATTTCTCATGAGCATTAAGGTATGCACACCCTATTCTCTCTAAAATGATAGCCATCCAACCTATAGTATTTATCAAAAACACATTTTTTTACAAGCTCCGTAAATAGAAGAAAAGTCATGATCATGCTCATAAAGGTCGTTAATAAACTCAAATCCAACATAATTGGAGGCACACATAGCAAGCACATGCTTTCTCAAACACACGGTATCACTCACAAGTAAAGCACCATCATGCAAGGTCTCAAAAGGTTTCCTAAAGAGAGCATCGACAACCACATTGTCCTTTCCCTTCTTATACCTAATGACATAGGGAAAAGTCTCTAGGAAAGCACTCCATTTAGCATGCCTTTTATCAAGTTTATGTTTCCCTCCTAAGAACTTAATAGACTCATGATCCGTGTGTATCACAAACTCCTTGTGCATCAAGTAGTGTTGCTAATTCTCAAGGCAACGGACTATAGCATACACCTCCTTGTCGTACGTGGGGTAGTTCAATTGGGATTGATTTAGCTTTTCCGAGAAGTAAGCTATGGGCTTACCCTCTTGCATGAGAACTCGTCCAATCCCCACACCACTTGCATCACATTCAAGTTCAAATGTTTTATCAAAATTAGGGAGTGCTAGTAAGGGAGCATGTGAGGTCATTTTTCAAAGTACTAAACGCTCTCTCTTGCTCCTCCCCCTACTTAAACTCAACATTTTTTTTGACAAGGTGGTTCAAGGGTGAAGCTTTTGTGGAAAAATCCCTAACAAACTTCCTATAGAGGCTAGTAAGGCCATGAAAAGACCTAACCTCACTCACATTCCTAGGTGTTGGCCATTCCCTAATGGCTTTCACCTTTTCTGCATCTACCCCGCACTCCTTCCTTTCCCACAACAAAACCAAGAAACACAACTTCCTCAACACAAAAAGTGCATTTAGGCAACTTGGCAAATAAAGCATGCATTCTCAACACTTCAAGCACATTCCTAAGATGACTAGCATGCTCTTCAACACTACGACTATAAATCAAGATATCATCAAAATATACCACCATAAATTTCCCAATAAAAGGACGAAGCACATGATTCATCAAACGCATGAATGTAGAAGGGGCATTAGTTAAACCAAAAGGCATCACAAGCCATTCATACAAGCCAAATTTGGTTTTAAAAGCGGTTTTCCATTCATCTCCTTCTTTCATGCGAATTTGGTGGTATCCACTAGCCAAATCAATTTAAGAGAAGCATATAGAGCCACAAAGATCCTCTAACATGTCTTCTAACCTAGGTATAGGGTGTGTATATTTGATGGTGATTTTGTTAATTGCCCTACAATCTACACACATCCTCCAACTACCGTCTTTCTTAGGTACAAGAATGACGGGTACGACACAAGGAGATAGAGATTCACGAATTAGACCTTTGGGAAAGAGTTCCTCGACTTGCCTTTGTAGCTCTTGTGTCTCCTTGGGATTCGCCTTGTATGCGGCCCGATTTGGGAGTGACGATCCGGGCAAAAAATCAATTTGATGCTCGATCCCCCTCATGGGAGGAAGTTCACTCGGGAGTTCCTCCGGGAATACATCTTCAAATTCCTGCAACACACTTTGGACAATCAAAGGACACGGGTCAAGGTTTGTAGCTAAGCACAAATCCTTACGGACCATGAGGAGAACGGAGAGGTGATTGTTTAGTGCCCATCCAAGGTCAGTTTTACTAGCTATCAAACATTCATTTCCCTCTCTTGTTTGTGGGTGCTCTCCTTTGGACGCTTTTATTTTTCTCTCACCACCCCCACTCTCACTTGGCTTTTTTAGCTCACATTCTTTTACTAGCCTTTTTTCCCTATCTCTATCTCTTTCCTTTTGTAGATGTTGGCTAGCCTCAAACACGACACTAGGTAGCAATGGCTTCAAACGAACCTTTACCCCGTTGAGCATGTAGAAATACTCATTTGTGAAGCCATTTTTGTAGGCCCTTCTATCAAACTCCCATGGCCTCCCTAGCAAAACATTACATGCCGTCATAGGAATGATATCACATAGGATTTCTTCTTCAACTTCCACAATCTTCAATGGAACTTTGCATTGAGCCTTCACCTTCAACTCCCCGGAATCCCCTAACCATTGTAATTTGTAGGGGTTTGGGTGTTTAAAGACCTTCAATCCCAATTTGGCCACCAACCGGTCACACACCACATTTGTACAACTCCCTCCATCTATGATGTCCAAGCACGTCTTCGATTTCACCTTACACTTCATATGAAAGATGTTGCACCTTTGCTCCTTATGCTCCTCAAGGTTGGGTTGTACATTGAGCATTTGGAGTACAACCATAGCCCTTAAGGGTGTATCTTCATCCTCACCACTAGAGAAAGCTATGTCGGTGTCCGGGCTCACTTCTTTAGTGCCCACATCTTCTCCTTCTTCTTCATCTTCCTCACTATACATGCTACCATCTTGCCCGATAACCATTACCCGTTGGTTTGGGCACTCATGTGCATAATGGCCATACCCCTTGCACTTGAAACATTAAACCTTCTTGTCTTCCATAGGGGCTATAGCTTTAATAGGTTGAATACCCGGTAAAGCCTTCACGGTCAGTCTCCCTTGGGTATTTGGATTAGCCGTGTTTTCCACATTCTTGCCGGGAGCGCTCCACTTGCTAGGCCCCGTCCCTCCCCGGTTTGGCTAGACGCCCATTTAGTCCGGCTAGAAACCAACTCCTTACTTTGCCTCTCAAAAGTGTCGGCAAACCCAATCACCTCATCCAAGGAAATTCCCATCAATGCTTCCACTTGCACCTTGTGCTTCAAGTTGATGTTAAGGCCATGGATAAATCGATCTTGAGTCGCCTCTTCTCGCTCCTCCACTCCTACCTTGCTCATCAATGATAGGAGTTCATAGTAGTACAACATTACGCTCTTCGTCCCTTGCTTCAAATCTTGAAGCTCCCCTCGAAGTTGGAGGAAATATGACTTTGGTACAAAGGTAGTCCTCATGAGCTCACACAACTCCGCCCACGAACCCACTTCTCCTCCCCTAACCATCCTTCTCCTCCTCATCGTATCATTCCACCATGTATCTGCATTGCCACGAAACTCGGCTATGGCCACCTTTACCTTATCACCTCCCGAAAAGTTATGGAGTGAGAAAATTTTGCTCATTTGGGACTCCCATTCCAAGTAGGTTTCGGGATAAACTTGCCGTGGAACTCGGGAAATGTGTGCTTGATAGATTTGGTGGGATCATCATACCTCGGCTCCATCTCCTCCTCCTCATAGTTTCTATTTCTTCTATGCCTACCATCCCACCCATGGTGCCCCATGTTTCCATTCCCTCTTCCACCCATCATGTTCCCAAACCTACCATTCCTATTCCCATTCCGTCCTCGTCCATGTCCTCCACGACCCTCATGATCGTACCAACCATAGGGCTCTTCCTCTCCATTACTCCCCTCAGAGGCATCGTGATGTGTGGGATTGCTCCTAGGGGTGTTTGACCTTGATAGTCGCAAGGCCTTCAAAACGTTGAGCTCGTCGTGGAGAAAAGCTTGGTTTTCATGGATGGATACTTGGTTCTCCTTGAGTTCCTTCAAATCCCCGAACATAGCATCTTGAGTGACATGCATTGTTGTTTGGCCTACTTTTAGATCCCTCAAATCCGTCATAATTTTTGTCATCAAGCTTTCAACTCATCCCCCGCCAAATTATGACTCGTGCTCGCACCCGGTTCAACTCTCTCCGGTTGCAAATCCCCTATCGTGGTGGATCTAGTACGGGGTGGCATTCAAAATGGTACTTACAATAAGAAATAAAAATAAACTAGGATCTAGTCCTAGGGATTAGTAAAATCCACACTCACACACACAAGAAAGGGAGATTTTAGTAAGAACTCACATCCCAATTGGTAATCCCACCCCCAATACACTCACCAATGTCACTCGGAACAAGGCTTAGAATATAGTGAGGGCTAGGTTCACTCACTCTCAGTATCCAAATTCCTAAATGCAAGTACTAAGACAAATCAATCAAGGTATACACATAGGCAATATAACCAAATAAGTAAAACCAATCAAGCATGTGAAAGTAAGGTTCAAGGCCTAAGGAAGCTAACAAACAAACTTAGTTGAGCTGAAAATTTATGTAACTCTTGGCTGATCTTTAGGAATTTTTTTGATATGGCTACCCAGCCCCAAAATTGATGAAACTTGGTAGATAACAAGATTAAAGGGTTTAGAATGAGGGGAAAATATCTCCAATATAGCAGGCCCTCGATTTTACGTTTCCCCAAATCTGTCAAACTAGGGCACAAAACAGGGCAGCAACTTCACAAATTAATTTGACCGATCAAATGATGGAATTTTTGGCTGAGATTTTTCAGGAAAATAGTTCATATATCAAGGTTCATGCACACCAAAAATCAGCTCAATCCTACAACAATTGACCAATAAACAAGCAAAGGCTAAAACAAAAGAAATAAGGAAAAACAAGGAAAAGGAAATTTCATAGAGGTTTAAAATCAAACACTTAGTAGGCACCTAGGCTCTAGATACCAAATGATAAGGTTTCTTGGGAGGGAATCCTTCCATGTGCCCAAGAAATACCTAAAATAGTGTTTGATTTCAATTTTTAGTTTTTAAAGATAAAGATAAAGAACCTAGCCTCAAAAACTAGACTTAAAATGGATTTGGATGGAGAGAAAAGGGATGAGAAGAAAGTGTAATGAAGGAGGAATCCTCTTTAGGGACCTATGACCTCCCACAAGAAGATGTGGGCAACCCTAGGCTACTTTCACCAAAAGCAAATACTCCATTGGCTCCACATTCATGACTACACCGTAAATGCATACCTATAATTGATCTAGTCTAATGAACATAAACCAAGCAACCTACATGTAGGAATTTGGATAAAAATCTCACAAGGCAGATGCTCTCAAAGGAGTCTTCAAAATATCATTCATCAAAGTCTGCAAATAAATGTCTCACAAATGGTATTTATAGCTAGGGTAGGAAACCCAAGAAAAGGGCCCAAAATAAGTGAAAATCGTCTAAAATAGTAAAATCACCCGGTCGGGTGTTTTCGCGAAGTTAATTCACCCGGCCGGGTGAACCTCCTGGACTCCAATTGTGCTCAGCATCAAAATCACCCGGTCGGGTGTTTTCTCTGGACTCGCTATCTCTTCTGCGCGGCTTTTGTAAATCAGCCATAACTCTCTCCACCGCACTCCGATCGAGGCGTGCAATATACTCACGCGACCCTCTTTCGAAGATGAACACAGTGTGGCCTTTGAAGATCGTTTAAACGTTATTTCAATAGGTCGAGTACCCTTGGAATCCCGCTGCGGCTGAAATGTATGATGCACGGCTCCGATGATCGTATCATTACGTTTTATCCTCGCATTTACTGTTATGTTTTCACCTGCAATTCACTTGACCCAGTAGTTCACTTTACCTTGATAAAGTTAGCAAGTTTAATTCTGCATAGAGTAAAAACAGTAGTTAAAAACTCCCAAGTTAAAGTGTGGCAGCAGCCAACCCCATGTTCACTACACACACTCTCGACACACCAACTTCTCTGTGGGACCGACCCCGAACTTGCCGCTTTACTGTTAAAGTAGTGAAAAATTGGGAGTTTACAAATTACATTGGTAGGAAACGAGTGAGAACGAGTTTGAATCAATTAAGTGGCAACGACATTTGCTAACTGATCCAATCGGTTCAGTTATTTTCAATATAACTTAGTCTGAATTCACGCCCCTCTCGAGGCTTTCCAAAATGGCGTCGTTGCTGGGGAAGCATGGTGTTACTTTATGTTTGTGCGTAGTGCGTAGGTGTATATAGTCTTATTTCCTTGTTTTCTCATTTTGTTTTACACTATTGATGAGAAGGTACCAACGCGGTGGACACTGGAATCATCCCTTTCTATACATAGAGACTAACGCTCATTGGAGAGTCCGGGAAGGCGGCGTGGTCACCACTCGTTACGGAGCAGCATTAGAAGCCGCGGCAGCCGCTGAACAGAACACACAACAACCACCAACAGAGGTGGCCCTTGTCACTGACGACTCCGGGATTGGCTCTCTGCACGCTCATGATGAGAAGGAGCCCACACATGCCATTGCCGCTACTCCTGGGATGCGGACCATCGCGATCAAATCGGGAGTGCTAGCCGTTTTATCCCACTTCTACGGTCTTTCGAAGGAGTGTCCGTACGCCTTCCTAGAGGAGTTCTGCCGATACTGTGATATTCAGCCCGTGCCGGCTGGATCCACATTCGAAGATTACAGGCTCAAAGCTATTCCTTTCGTTTTAAAGGGCGATGCGGGTGTCTGGCTGTCAAGGCTGCCAGAAGGATCCATCAGGACCTGGGCTGAGTTCCGCATGATATTCCTAGATCACTTCTTTCCAGCATCGAAGACGAGTGCCCTGAAAAGAGAGATTACAGAAGCCAGACAGGAGTACGATGAACCCCTCGGCCAATATTGGGACAGATTTCAAGGGCTGCTTCAAGCATGCCCCAATCACAAGCTGGGGAAGCGGGAGATCTACTCGATCTTTTATGGCGGACTCACTGTGGATAGCAAGAATGATCTCAACCTCGCAGCCCAAGGGGATTTCTCAAAACCCCATTCAGCCAAGCCAAAAACATCCTGGAGCGGCTTATTGAAGCCAAGCGGTCGTACGAGACATCCCGAGGACAATATAGAAGAGGGGCAGTGCACGCAGCAGAGGCACGCAATGATGAAAAGCTGGAGGCTCGGTTTGAACAGATGGAAAAGAAACTGCTGGAGGCAGTAGAGAAAGCCAGACCACCTCCACCACCTGCACCAAAGGAAACGCAGTATGTGCCGCAACCGTCCCCACCAGAAGACCATCACTACTACTATTGCGAGTTCCCTCCTGAGGTAGAACCACAAGCCCAAGTAAATGTCGTTGGCCACTGGAATGCAAATGGCAACCACCACGACCCTCGACACTGCAGATACAACCCTCTGACGGGCAGCCAATCTGGCCTACTAGAATCCAGGAGAGGCCACACATTGGAGGGAACAGAATGCAGGGAGGTCAGGCAGGTTGGTCAAGTGGACCTCAAGGGAACTGGTCAAGTGGAGGACAGTCTAACTGGTCAAGTCGACAACAGGAAGGAGACTGGGGGTACCAGCACCAAGTCCCTCAGTTTAGCAATCAGGGAAGGCAATCGAACAATCAAATGGTGAATTATGTCCCGCAGTACCAAAGAGGAAACCAGCAACCCCAAGGGAACTCACCGTACTTCCAAGGGAGCCAGCAAAATCATTTCCTCCAGAACCAACCGGAGCAGTATGGACCTTCCGGCTACTACCAGCAAGGCCATGGAGGAGGCCAATTTAATCAGAGGTATAACAGGCAGCAAAATGAAGGTTCAGAAGAAACCCGAGAAGGAACAGAGAGCTGCACTCGAGATGCTTACAAAGCAGTTATCTCAGGTCGCCCTGTCACTAGGCGAACTGAGAGGCAATGAAGGAAAGATTCCGGCTACAGTGCAGCCAACGACTGAGCGAGAGAATGTCAATGCAATCGCTCTGAGATCGGAAGGGGTTATTCAAAACTCAGTTGCAAGTTTCCCAGCACCCAGACCCAGTCATAACGAAAGCCTTGAGTCTAGCACCCTTGATCAAGTCACAAAAGAAGAAGAGTCTTACACCCGTGAGAAGGACACTGAAAAGGGAAGAATGGTCGAAGCAGAAAAAGTGACCGGTGTGATCCAACCTAGTGATCTTCCACCAAAGAAGACTGACCCATGTGTATTTACGCTTCCAATCTCCATCAGAGAAGTCCTAATGGAGCAAGCAATGTGCGACCTAGGGGCTTCCATCAATGTTATGCCATATTCTATGTATGAAAAGCTGGGTGAAGAAAAACTAGTCGAAACCGATATGGTGATACAGCTGGGAAATGGATCTTGCATTTACCCCGAGGGAATTCAGGAGAATGAAATCGTCAAAGTGAACAAATTCGACTTCTTTGTCATAAAAATGACAGAGCCAGAAGTAGGGGAGGCCATTGGAATCCTCTTGGGAAGACCCTTCCTATCCACCGCTAACACAGTCATTGATGTCTGCCATGGGACGATGAATTTGGAGTTTAATGGAGAGCGACTTACAGTCGACATTAATGAAGCTGCAAGGAAGCCACATGACAGCGAGAACATACAATCAATAGATACTGTTAGACCTCTGGAGCAACAGTGTTTGAAAAAGGAACTCCTCATTAAACCACCATCTGATTCCACTAATAATGAAAAGCTTAAAAAGGAAGCAGTTGACTGGCTCGAAGCGACAATAATTGGGGAAATGGATGATCAGGACATTGAAGAAACAATGACGGATTTCTGGAAACCAACACGACCAGCAAAGACATAAGAGAACTCCGCGCAATCAGGAAGAGTCGAAAAACCACCTGACCAAGCTGGCCAGTTAAGAAGAAAGCTGAAGGAGAACTCCGCGCCTACGAGGCAACTACTGCCCTTACCTGGATCGTCCGTTACCTTCAAAGACTTGTTCGATCAGACGTATCACAAGCCAATCAAACCAAATCTGCATGAACAAGGAGGGCAACTGATTCAAGAGCTAAGCCTGCGTCAAGAGGTAATCAGGTGGAAGACAGCAGACCTGATGGAGATGAACCCAAAACGGTGCATACATCCAGCCACGTTGGAGAAAGGAGTGACCAACCTATCTTCAAGGAAGAAATAGTCCATCGGTGAACAGGAGGAGCTACCATCCCAGTGTCAAATCGAACTGATATCCAGGAAGCGGAAATCAGAATGGGCGAACCCTAATGCCACCATGACGACATGCACACTGGAGGCAAACATGCACAAAGGAGACTCACCCAATTTGCTCTCCTTCATAGGAAAGAGTCATCGGGTTGAACCCTATTGAGACAAGACTGAAGCAGGCCTGGTGGAAGAAGTTCCACTAGCCCTGCCCAATCTTAACTAGTGACCAGGTAGAGGGAGTGAACGGGTACTCCTGTGTAGTCTGCTTGATCAAGCAACAAATTGTAAAACTATTAAACTGATCAAGTGACGTCCTAGGGGAACCCGGTCATATCCTTATAGTTAGTGTAAATATTTCTTGAAGAGTTAGTTTTTTTATGTCTTAGAAAATTAAAAGTCGGGAGTAGAGACAAGAAACTGATCAAGTGGAACTATAGAGTTTGCATCTGGATTTAATTGATCAAGTGGAACTATTAGTGCAACGAAGGCTAATCAATGGCCACAGTGATTTAATTGATCATGAACAGGTGGTGATAGGACATATGCAGTCATTGGAGAGGTGTCAGGCTGCGCCAACTGTTGCAATGCAGGAACGTCCCAGGGAGAAGGAGAAAGCGTATCAGAGAAGCTAAGCCAGTTGGCACTCTGAAAAGGCGCGCCCGTACATGAATAGTCACGGAGATCTCAACCATCAAAGATCTCAACAGTCGTGATACCAATATAATAGACAGATCTCAGAGTCGTGTTTCACTTTCAACTAAATCCACTACAGTTCATTCCTTTTACTCTCCCCACACCGCTCCAAATTTCGAACCCTCGCCTAGAACATTTTCTCCACCAGCACTCATCACCACTACTACCAACTATGTTGATAGAGCAAATTCCCAGTCCTTCATCATCCTCCAGTGTCGGCGCCGACGGAGGCGACTAAGAAACTTCATCACAAGTTCATCAAGGAAATCCTAACCCTTCTACGCCAACCACCGCCACTCCACGGCCCGAGGTAGATAAGGAGACTCTAAGGCACCTTGACAAAATCCTTCGAAGTATACCCCGCGAATTGGGCGATGCAGCAGCATACGCCGAACTCAAAGCTAGACTTGGGATTTCCCGGTCTAAAAACTCGGCTTCATCCTCTAAACCAAAGACCCTACCTAGCCCTCCTACATCACCTCCACCATCTACTATCCAACCTTCGCCGCCATCTCTTCCCAAAACCACATCCCCCATCCAGACTTTACCCCTATCCCCTCTTCCTAGCTCCCCTACATCACCTACAACCCCCTTCCTAGCTCTCCTATATCACCCTCACCTGAGTCCCCCGTCCAGCCAATGCAACACAGCGAATCTACCTCTGACAGGGAAGGATTGGGAGAGGACTATGGGCAGCCGTTTGGTATTCCGTCGCCAACAAGCGGTAGTGGCTCCGCTTCGGGCCATGAGCCGCATTTGAATGGGGACGGCGACATTAACGATGGAGAGGTGGAGGAGTTCCGCCTATTGTTCGAATATGAAGGAACAGAAAAGGAGAAGGAGGAGCCGCTACGCCGTCAGACGCGGCGTATGACAACGGACCGACTCGTGGAGGTAGCTGAAAACCTGAAAACACAGAATGAGAAGGGAACGGTGGTGCAGAGGCAACGTATAGTATGGAGGCTGGTGGATGAAGAAGAACCAGAAGAACCTCAGATCCAGGAGGCTGGAGAGGAGAGAGAGGCTACCGAGGGCAGCCTGGCGAGGGAGAGAAAGAGGATGGGGAAGGAAAGTGTTCTCCCTGCTCCCAAGAGAAGCCGCCCAGCTAACATAGAGGTCGCCGTTACAGATGCACCAAACCCGTTTCCCCACGGCCCAGAGATGAGGGCAGTGATTCGACGGGACAGGAGTTGCGTTGGACCCGAACGTCCAGAAGACAACAAGGAAGGCCTGTAACCTCTCCATCCACCGCCTACTTTCCTCAGCATGTGGTGTTGTCCCCAGCTCTTCGCAAACAGATGTTGGAATTCGATGATCCTAAAATGAAGAAGGAGGTGAATCAAAGGGTGACCTCCCAGAAGAAGTTAAAGGCAGGGAAGATGCTGCACCAGCCATTCTTGGAGAAGATAGAGATAAATGAGAGGTTTTCTGCCTACATTGTCGGCATCGGTTTTGAATGGTTGTTAGAGGTCGATGAGACCCCTATGCCGGAGAACCTGGCCAAGGAGTTTGTCACATCCTTCCGCTTCACCGGAAGTTCAGACCTGAACGACAAGAGTGTTTCCTTCAAGGTCTTTGGCCAGGAACAACTGATGAGCCTAAACGACTTCTCCATCCGCATGGACCTCTACACGGAACAACAGGTGGCTGCCGGGGTCTGGGTTGGGTGTGATATCTCCCTCAGAGGAAAACCGAATTCGATCAGCAGGCCGTCTAGAAGGCAATTTGCGGAGGACGTGCCCCTACTTTCAGAACTTCTGAATCCAGAGGACATCTTATTGCTGATCCTGCCCTCCGCCTAGGTTTACCTGGCCCCCAATCTTCTCAGACAAGCCAACATACTGGCGATTCTCACTCTGGCTGAGCTCTATTTTATGTGGAGCATGAGAGAACAGAGGAAAGTCCACCTTGGGTTTTGGCTGGCGTATTCCATGAACAAAATTGCTACCCATGCTGCCTGCCATTTGAACATCTGCCACCTACTCGGGGCTTATCTGAGGAGGAACTGGATCGTGAAAAAAGTCGGACGCCCAGTCTTTTGCCCTAGTCCTGAAATGTTTGACTTTGACTTCTTTGTTAGAATTCAAGTTTTAGAGAAGACGAAGGGAGTGAATTTCCAGTTTTACGCAGCAGGTCAGCGGGAGCAACAAAGAAGCCAACCCCAGAGGAGAAGAAGGCTAGAGGAGACCTCAGCAACCCTTGCCGATGGAGAAGAGGATGATACGCACCAGGCGCCCACTCTAAGGATGGAGCAGGAGGAGGCTGCAAGCACTGACAGTGCATGCTCCGAGTGGAGCAGACATTGATACATCTGGTGGATAATTCAAATGCTCAACTGGTCCTGCTGGCCAGGTTGTTGGGAACCACCCAAGACCAGACCCCTGCCAGACGACCACCACCTCCCTCTGCAAGCTCTCCGTCTTGGCGCCCGTCATCCTCCAAGCATACCTCAGCCTTTCCCAGTAATCCTCCCGGAAAGCATTGAGTACAACCCTTCCCCCCCCATCTCAGCTCACGTTAATTTCAAAACAATTTTAGTTTTGATTTGTTTTTGGTATGTGCAACTGTTATTCTATTCCGCATCACTTAGACCTGTGTTAGGTCTAAGTGTGAGAAGTATGCATGCCATATTTTGATAGCATGTTTTTATTGTTGGCACTATCTCACACTTAGCCAAGTATCTGGTCTAAGTGTGAGAAGTTTCCCTTGTTCGTTGTTGTGCCGTTGCCTGTGCCTAACCCTTGTTCAAGGACGAGTTCATATGCAGTGGGGAGGGGGGACGGGTTAGTTATAGTAGAATCATACATGCTCAAAATCTTCAAAAAAAATCAAATTCCAGTTAGTAATAAATAGGCAATATGTATGAAATTGGATGAATGGAAGACTTGATTACTTTTTGGAAGAGTTAGAAAAAGGATTAAGTATGCTCACATGTAAAAGCTTGATTGCAACAACTTGATCAGTTTGAACGACGCAAGTATGATGAAAATGCTCAATTTTTAAACCAACTGCGAAAGTCTCTCTATATGTGAGTTATAATCCAAGAGTCGAACACTTTCTACTATTTTTACAAAAGAAAATTTGACGAGAGGCTGACTTTTAATATTGAGATGAAAATTGCACAAGTAGTAAGGACTAAAGGCACTAGGACTTAGCCATTTGAGCCGTTTCGTTTCCTTCGTTCCACAACCCGCCACGTTAATCAAGGCACCCCCTAGTTAACCACTTTGAGCCCATACACTCTTACCCATTCTTTGAAGCCTTAAAACCGAATTTTACTTTTTATATCACATGAGGAAAAAGGGGTAAAAGAGATGAAGTTTTTCAAGGGAAACGAAAGGGGATAGCAATAGAATAGTCGAAATAAAGGGTAGTTGAGTTGATCAAGATTAGACAATCAGGTTGATCAAGGGTAAAAAAAAAGTCAGGAAATAAGCCAAAAATTTAAAAGGCTAAAGGTCGAACTCTGACCAAATATCCAGTAAGAAAATAAACATCCCACTATGATCCAGCAAGTTTAGTCGAATCTTTGGCCTTTTGACTCATGTGATTTTCTTTTTACAATTTAAAATTTTTATTTTAAACTTAGAACCCCTAGGACCCTACCTTAATACGTTACTACCCTTGAGCCCCGTTACGACCCAAAACAAAGACCTTAAGGAACTATCTTGTGCAGTTCGATTCAAGGTATTAAATTTATGGCAACACTGAGTGAACAGTCCTAACATCTCTGGTGAGAAATGAGCGACTGAGTGAATCCAACAGTGGTTTAAATTGAGCAATCTTGACAAACTGACACCTTGATCAAGCAAACGCAAAAAAGGAGAAACAAGAGCTACTGGAAAATGGATTGACCTCGACCTCGGGTATGATTGTTGGAAATTTATTCGGTCTAATGCATAAATGTAAATATGTGTTTTTAGTTTTGAGGCTTGTTTTTCTTTTCGTCTTCTTTTTACTTTCTTGAAATGAGCAAACCATGCCTGAAATTTGCCTTATCTTTTCTTTTCTTTTTCTTTATACTTGAGGACAAGTATGTTTTAAGTGTGAGCAGTTTGATAAGACCTATTTCATGCATCGGTTTATGGGTAAAATGTGTGCTATTTGATCGGTTTATCACGCAAAATAAGTGTTAATGGTGCAGAAATGCCGCTTGACCAAGGTAGCAAGGCCGAACTGATCTAGTATGTACAAAAGGCGATAAAAGGCCAAAAATCGGGGAGAGTTGAACAAGGGGGAGTAATCAAGCAGTTAGGCGGGGACCGGTGGCTTCTAGAAGAAGAACACGTGAGGAAATGAGCTAGATGAGGCGCACCATTCTGTTATCAAGGACGACGTTCTAGAAGGGGACACGTGCTGGCATATGAGACGCAAGGACGGGACTGAGTCACGAATTTGTTACTGAAAAGTGCAGTCATTCTAGAAGGGAAGCACGTAGCAATCAATGAGTCGCTCACTCTCAGCATAAGCGAATATTCCCTGTCAAGATCGTTATCCAGCTAGAGGTCGAAGTCGAGCCTATAAATAGATGATGTGCCACCACAAGAAAAAAATCCAATCTTTTACTTTCCGTCTAGTTTAGCTTAGTTTAGTTCTCTATCTTAGTCCAGTTCTCTAGAATAGCTTAGCTTAGATAAAGTAATGCTTAGTTAGAAAGGGGAATTAAAGAAGCACTGCAGAATACTTGTTATCTGTCGGCGTATTCCAAAATTACCTACCGAGATTCTTCTCGGTTTTACTTGCTTTCTTATTTTCCGAAGTATTAGCTTAGTTTCAATTTCACGTTGTATTGCTCTCAGTTGACCTTAATCAAAGTTATTACGTTTTCATCCTCGCATTTACTGTTACGTTTTCACCTGCAATTCACTTGACCCAGTAGTTAACCTTACCTTGATCAAGTTAGCAAGTTTAATTATGCCTAGAGTAAAAATAAAAGTTAAAAACTCCCAAGTTAAAGCGTGGCAGCAGCCAACCCCCTGTTCACTACACACACTCTCGACACACCAACTTCTCAGTGGGACCGACCCCGAACTTGCCGCTTTACTGTTAAACTAGTGCAAAATTGGGAGTTTACAAATTACATTGGTAGGAAACGAGCGAGAGCGAGTTTGAATCGATCAAGTGGAAACAACATTTGCTAACTGATCCAATCGGTTCAGTTATTTTTAATATAACTTGGTCCGAATTCGCGCCCCTCTCGAGGCCTTCCAACCTCGTGAGGATGTCAGGAATAGAAAAGGCCCGGATTTGAAGACAAATCCTTTTCCAAGAAGGGGAGGATGATACGAATCATGAAAGTCGTGCATCAAAGTTTACACCTACAAGAAAAATGAGAAAATGAGCTATTTATAGTTTAGGCCCAAATTCAATGTTCAACCAACAAGAAAAATGAGAAAATGTGCTATTTATAGTTTAGGCCCAAATTCCAAGGAGATGTATATAGTTTTCGAATCATCCTTCTAGACATGTTAACAAGTAAAAGTGTAGCAGATGTATGTTAGGTGGGGAATTAAATCTCCACAGATATGCGAGTTCTGCTTTGCCACATGGATTAATGGAAATTATTGATCCACAATTACAGATAGGAGGTTTTAATGTGGAGTTTATAGCTATGGTGTAAGTTTGCCTTAAGCTTTTTCAATCAATTATATAATCTTCATGTCCATGTTCTTCCTTTCTTAATCTTGCATCAATTATAATTAAATTTTCTTCAAGGTTGGAATTGGAAATTTTAAACCCAATAAATTTATGATATGAGCCAAGACTTTTACTTTATTCGAAAGTAAGGCTGATAATATCTTTATATAACTATTTAGCTTATTTTTTGTTTTATTGCTTAGTTGTTAAGATTTGATTTACTTTCTATAATTTTCAGAATTTGATTTGTTAGAATAACTTGTAATTTGCACGGTGCTTGGAAATCGGGCAGAGATGTCAATCTAAAATACAATAGATATAAGGTTGAACTCTAATAATTAATTACTTTATGTGTATGTACGTCGGATTTCGTCTGTGGAAGAATGACCTGAGTGTTGACTTAAAATTAGCACGGTGAGTGTTGAACATTTTGATGTTTCATTTCATATTCTTGAAGGAGTTATTCCTCTTGTTGTTGGTGTCACACTTCCAATTCTTTTTGGTTTAGTTCATCGGAGAAACAGACTTTAAGGGCCAATCCCTAGTTCCATTGGTAACCTTGTCAATCTTAGTATGATAGATCTGTCTCAAAATCTTCTTGATGGCCTAATTCCCATGTCAATGTCAATGCTCTCATATTAGAAGAGTCTTTTTATTTAAAGAAACAAATTCGGAGGCGAACTATCATCCGTGTTTGGAAACATGAGTTTTTTTAGTCGATTCTATATAGATGGGAATGAGCTTTCTTGAAATGTGCCTTCCAGTCTTGATGATTAGGAAGACAAGATTGTAGCATTCAAAGTGCTCAATCTTGATGTCAGAGGTGCCTCAAAGACATTCATGGCAGAGTGTAGAGCTTTGGGCTACATAAGACATAGGAATTTGGTGAAACTTGTAAGTGTTTGTGATATTATGGACTACAAAGGAAATGAGTTCAAAGCATTGGTGTATTATTTCAAATTCAATGGGAGTCTAGTCAAATGGTTGCACAACAACATGGAAGAAAGTGGAAGATTTTAAATGCCTTAGCATATTCTAGAGATTTAATATTGCCTTAGATATTGCTCAAGGAATTAAATACCTTCACTTTGATGGTGGATCATCTATTGTCCATAGAGATTTGAAGCTCGACAACATTCTCTTGGATCAAGACATGGTTGCTTGGGTTGGGGATTTTGGATTAGCCAAGATTGTCTCAAGCATACACTTCCATCATCGTATGAAAACAACACAAGTACCATTGGGATTGAGAGTACTATAGGCTATGTCTCTCTAGTATATTCTTGAATTGTATTCAAACCTTTATACATGACAACTTTTTAGCCTTAAACTAACTTTTTTTATTAATGTTCTAATTTTGGTGTAGAATATGGCACATCATACTCGATTTCCATGCAAGGAGATGTATATAGTTTTGGAATTATTCTTCTAGAGATGTTCACAAATAGAAGTCCAACAAATGATATGTTTGGTGGGGAATTAAATCTTCACAGATATGCGAGTTCTGCTTTGCCACATAGATTAATAGAAATTATTGATCCACAATTACAGATAGGAGGTTTTATTGTGGAGTTTATAGCTATGGTGTAAGTTTGCCTTAAAACATTTTCCATCAATTATACAATCTTCATTTCCATGTTCTTCATTTCTTAATCTTCCATCAATTATAATTTAGTTTTGTTCAAGGTTGGAGTTGGAAATTTTAAACCAAATAAAATTATGAGGCTGATAATATCTTTATATAACTATTTAGCTTATTTTATGATTTATTGCTTAGTTGTTAAGATTTGATTTACTTTATGTAATTTTCAGAATTTGATTTGTTTAAGAGCCTGAAGAAACGGTAGGTTAATTTCCAACATCCCAAAAATTTCCATAAAGTCCGTTGGGTCTTCTTTCTTCTTCCTAGGTTCACCTCGTTGGGGAAAGGGTTTCACTTGCCTTTCACTATTGTTAACGTTTCCCCTTGGAAGATTCTCCAGTTTCTATGTTGATTTTTTCTATCTCAGGTTCAACTCCTGGACCTAGGGAATGTTGATCAGCTGTCCTGGGTACTGCTTTCTCACTGTCTGTATTCTGGTTGGCATTCCCTGTTCCGACCTCCCCTGTTTCAGCTTCCCCTGTTCCGGTTTCCTCTGTTCTGATTCCATTTTCCAATGCAGTGAGAATGGACTCTCCATCTTTCTTCATACTTTACCCATCATATCCTCGCCCCGATCTCAGGGTTATCTGGCTGATATTTGCCCTATCTGGTGGTTTTACCGAGGCAGGAAATCTTCCTTCGTTCCCGCGCATCTCGCTCAAAGAAGTCGCGATCTGGTAGAGCTGTTTAGCTAACATGTCCATGGCTGCCTTCTGCTCATTCTGTGCATCTTGAAGCTTATGCACTACGTCATTGTTGGACTGCATGTTGTTCTAAATGTGCTGCTGCGAGTTCACCAGATCACCTACCGACTCACCAATGCTCTTCGGCTGTCTGGTACTCTGTTGGCTGGTATTCGGTCCTTGAGGGTGATTTGGACCATGTCCCTGGTTTGGCCTGAAATTCCCTGGCCCCTGTGTTGTGATACTGCTGATTCTGCCCTTGTTGATTTTGATGGTTGGGCTGAGAGTTCTAATGGTTGCCTTGATAATTCCTCTGGTGAGGTGGCACATATGAACTGGCTAGATTGTTCTCATTCCTGTTTACCCAGTTGGGTTGGTCATTCTGCTGCAGATTGCCCCAATTGTTCCCCTCCGGATTTTTGTTAACCAAATTCGGTTGTCGTTCTTGAGGGTTTGAATAGTTGTTGCTTTGTTGCGGCGGCGGCAGATTCGGATCATTGTCAGACCATCTGAAATTTGGGTGATCCCTCCAGGGAGCATCCCTTTGCCTGCCTGGGTTCCAACTTCCGTTTGGATTCTAGCTTCCCATTGCATTTGCATGAGTTTGGCCCTCTCCCTCGTTCTGCTGACCATATCATTGGTACACTTCCTCTGGACCTAGCATTAGCTTGATCTTCTCTCCTTGGTCTGGGGAATTGTTCTTCCCTAAGGCAATCAGAATTGCTTTCTCTAACTTATCTATTCTCGCATCTATCCGGTCTTCACTTTGCACGTTCACTGCATCTACACTTCCCCTCTTCAGGATGGTGCGAGGAGAATCGTACGCTTTCTTGGCATCAATTAGCCAGCCTAAAATTTCTCGGGCCTCACTTACTCGCTTCTTGGTAAAATTTCCCCCGCTCGAGGAGTTTAATAAATCCTTGGACTCCGGATTCGCCCCTTCATAAAAGATGTTGTAAACCTCTGCTTCGCACATTCGGTTATTAGGGCATGAATCGAGCAACCCTTGAATCGCGACCAATACTGACTCAACGCCTCATCATAATCCTGTCGGCATGCAAGAATCTCCTTCTTGATTGCATTCGTCTTGTTCGATGGAAAGAAGTAATCCAAGAACAGTAACCTGAAATCCGCCCACGAGCTTATAGAATTTGCTAGTAACCTCAATAGCCATGTATTCGCCTCTCCCTTCAGTGCGAAAGGTATAACACGTAGCCTATAATCTTCCTCGGTCGAGTTAGGTGGCCTCTTCTGAATGCTGCAGAGCTTGCAAAACTTATGTAGAAACTCGTAGGGACATTCTATCTTGCGGCCATAGAAGTGTGGCATGACAGCCAGTACGTTGGTCTTGATGTCTATTAATCTCTGAGCTTGGGTGATTACTATTGCTTATGTCGGCTAGCCATTCAAATGAGCATTGAGCGAGCCGATCTCTGGATCGTTGTCTGGTTCAGCCACCATTCTGACGGTTCCTTCTTCTGAGTCTGCAGTTAATTTAACTTCCTTCTTGATGGGTGGGACTAGGTCGTCTTCACTTTCTGAACTCAGCTGGACTGGATCTCCTGTTGTCAACCCAGATCGGGTAGTAACAGGGGAGACCGTTCTCTTGATCTGCCAACTAGCTTGAGCATCTCTCCAATCAAATGAGTTACTCCAGTGTCCTGACCTTGAGCCTATGCTCATAAACTGAAAAGAAAACGAAAAACTCAAATGAAAACTATGTACGCCAAAAATCTCTAGATGCAAACTTAAACAACGCCATCCATCCCCGGCAACGGCGCCATTTGAAGGGAGGATTGTTCTCTGTTACTGTTACACTGTGTTTGTGCCTAATTCTTAGGTTCAGAGGATTCGCTAGAGCATAGGGTCTAGGAGATCGTGAACTTTCAGAATCCCGTCGTTGTTGTAACAATATCGCCTCAAAACCTCAACCCTCTACACTATTGGTTAGTAAAGGGAAGTCGGGATCGAATCCACGAGGACGGAAGGGTCGGAATGCATACATAGAACTTTTGGGAGGGGTTTGCTGCTGCCACGCACCTTGAGGGTCGAGTTTTAACTACTAGGTCTGGGAATTAAAATCTAGTCTATTCTAACTACCAAATCTGGAGAACTGAAATTACGTAAAACATAGATGCATGCATGCTTTGTATCCAACAGTAAATCGAGAGTATTCGCAAAATTCCTGGTCAAGTAGATCAGTTTCCTAAATTAACCAAACACAAAGCAAACAAAAGTAAACAGGAAAACAGATTACTCGAATTAGCTACTGACAGAAAGCTGCGATTAACAAATTAAAGCAGTACGATTACAACTACCGATCGACTTCATCTTTTCCAACAAATGAACACGAAATGAACAGAGCAGACATGAAAAACAAAGCATACTTCAGATCGAACGTCGAACACTTCAATTAAACTGAAAGCTATCAGATCTAACCTACTTGACTAAGTAAACAATCGGTAATAGAGTTTTCCATGCAGATCTGAACACACGCATTCCAGATTCGAATGACTAACAGAGATCTAAGCTAGATCTACCATAATCAACACCAAATAAACTAGATCCACGGTGTTCAACATCGTTCCCACTCCGATTCAACCTCAATTCAAAAGATCGACTCCGATCAACACCGATCTCAACTCCAATCAACCAAAACAATTGCGAAGCGCATCCAAAGCAGTAATCAGAGCAGTAAACATTAAGATCAGCCGAAAACAGAAATTTAAACTAGATTAAACGTAATCTGAAATGAGTCACAAAGCAATCGCTGAATTTCCGGCAAGGAAATCGGCGAGATAAAAGTACGTGCAGAAAGTAAATTGTTTCTTGGTGTTACACCTTCTACTGAAAAAAACAAACCACCACTAACTACCCCAAATTCTCCATGAAACCAAGTGCGTGAGTGAAAATGTGAAGAGTGAACCGAAAATACCCAAGGAAATTTTCTAACTAAGTGTCTCCCTTTTTCTCGTAAGCTTCCTGGTATTTATAGGCGTGGCTCTAATCCCTAGGGCAACAGTCATCTGGATTTGACGATTGTACCCTCGTGGAATTCGCCCTTTTTCTTCACTTTTCTCTCTCTATTCCCTCTACCCTGGTAATTGCCCTTCATTCCTGGGTCTGGCAGATTTTTCACACACCTGGACTTATATATGCATGTTAGCACCGTTGAAATCACATAATTTACACGAAAAATAGATGCATGAAACGAGCCTTATCAGGCCCAATTGCTTAAAAATCTCTTATGGCCCAAATAATGGCCCAAAAAGGATTAACTTAGGAGAGAACTCTCCTCTCCCATCAGCATCGACCATCTCCCTCATTCAACATCCCCAAATTGTGAGAATCGAATCCTTAATCGCCTACATCTGTCTCTTTCTCCCTCAGCGGTAATTCAACTGCCCACTACTCAATTTTCAGCCAGCGACGAACCGTCACCACCACTGACAACTCTAGTGGGTCGAAAACAGCCTAGCAGGCGCCGTCGATGGCCTGGTGGAGTCAGCTCGGCTCAGCGGCCGTCGCTGCTTTCTTAGGGATCTTGTCGCATGGCTCCCTCCGCCGGCACATTTTGTCGCTGGTGCTGCACCGCCGGGAGATGAGAAGAAGCTTCGTCTCTCCCTCTCTTTGCAGATACCCCAGGCCGAGCAGCTGCTGCCCGGTGCCATCTACGCTGCCCCTTCGCGAGGCAACCTCGACATTCTCCGGTGACTCAGCGTCGACGTCATCGCATCTCCGGCGCTCGCTCGCTGCCGGCAGTGCTGCCGCCGCAGCTGCTCTTGGGCCGCCACCGCCCTAGGAGCTTCTGCGTCTGCCTTCGCGGCCTTGCCGTTGCCGGTGGCCTTCGGGGCAGTTTCTTGTCCCTAAAGCTAAGTCTTTTAGACGACACCGGTTCCGATTACATGATTTAGCATTAGGCAGGTTATGGTGTTTCGATTCTTGTTCCTGAGCATCTATGTTCCTAGGTTTTCATGTTCTAGCTATTTGTTTGTTCTACATGATGCAACTGTGGTGTTGAGGGGATTACCTCTTGTGAATGTTTTGGTTTGAAGTTGTCGTTCTCTGGCTATGCTTAAAGCTGAGCTCTTTGCTTGCAATCTGATCCCCTTCACTCTTACTTGCTATCTAACTGAATAGAGGGTGTTGTGGTGTGGTATATTGTAACCGATGGCTTAGCATGTGTATACATACACATATCTTGTAATTGAAAGCTGTTAAGTTTGTTGCTTGGCTGGAAAGAAGGAGTCCTTAGGCTGTGAAAGCCGACTGCCCTTTCTGCAGCTTTGCAGAGTATATACTCTGAATCTCTGATGACTCTCTAACGGATTTTGGTGTCTTATGGGGTGTACTCGTGAGTTTACAGTGGCTGTTGCACTCTGCAGCCCCTTTAACTGCATTTAGTACTTGTGAATACTTGATACTTTGTTCATTATAGGTTCTGCCTCCTGTGGCAGGTGCACCACTGAATAGCAAGGGTTTGTAACTCCTATCCTCGGCAATGGCAGCTGTGAGGGGGTACCAAATTGCCGGATGCAGCCTTGCAGGGATCCTGCAACTGCTGGATGGGTTATGTCGGCTGGACTTCCCTTTTCCAGCACATCTTTCTCTCATTTTTCTGAAAGGTAAGGTCCCTCTTTCCTTTTCCTAATATAGGGTGTTAGTTCATCTTTTATTCATGCATCTAAAACCCCACTTAAGGCTAGCTGCCGAGGTTGCTTCCCTCGTGGTCTCGCCCTTTCGGGCTCTCTGGAATCTGGGCCGAGACGTCCCGGTGACGAAGGCCAACGTAGTTGTTAGGAATTTCCAAATGTAATAGTGTAGCTCGACTTTTATTTTTGTTTTTCATGTAGACAAGTCTCTGTAATATTTAATGTGTATTCCTTTTTCTTTGTTTTCTTTGTCAACATCTGTAATTTAAGACTTAGCTCGATATACCAAATGTTGTATTTTGTATACTCAATGACATAAATAAATACTCTTTCATTTTCATTCTTTAAAGTTCTTGTATTTATTTCATAAATCTCGAGAATTTAGATCTCGGCTATTACAACCGATGAGTTTACGACTTACTTAGAGCATCAAGGAAGGCGCTACGGGCTTGAACTATGATCGGCAATATTGCGAGAGGGTACTGCAGCACCGACATCAACAAGCTAATAGACCCACATTCCACTAACTAATTCACCTCACGATTTATTATAAAACTATTAGGACTCACATTCCACTAACTTTTTCAACCCACTTTCTGTTACATTTCTTAAAATCAATGTAGGTCAAAGTGTGACGTATAGTGACGGACGAAGGGAGTAGTTAATAAATTTCTCGATTTATGTGTGTAACACCCCTTACTCGATCGGTAAATCCACCAAATAAGTAATGTCACTAACTGGTATCGCCGTTACTCATGCGTTTTTTTCATATATATATAAATTACGTTACACGAAAAAAAATATCAAACTTTGCAGCGAAAAAGACTATCAATAACTTTATACGAAGCTTGCCACCATTTTCTAAACTTCCACAATAGACTAGTGACTCGTCAAGGATGCATCCGCTGCGCTCCTCTAATACAAACTATATCACTTAACCTGCAGGGTGGAAGAAGAGGAAGGGGGAAGCTCTACAGCTCAGTAGCAATACCCACACTGCAGAATTCAATCTTCTTAGAAAAGGCAATGGTTTACTAACAAAAATTCAATCCCATTCTTATCCACCTACAAACACATATACATGGCACACAAGTCTTTCATCATCAAAACATATATACCACATTTGCCAAATAATTTCTCATATCAATACTATCACATTGCATCACAGTTCTACATATACTTACTTACAAAATACGTAATTCCATATAGTCATTTAATTTATTTAGTTAGCCAATTATTATTTATTCATGCTCATTTTTATCTTATACGCATATTACTTCCCACAATCTTGTTACAATTGGTACACTGAAAAGCATATTTCAAGCATTTTGCACGGATAGAATTGCTTGTATACAATAAACTCTACAATCCACTTTTAACCCAAGGCGAGAAGAAGTAATTCGTGTTTGCTTATGCATTTATAAGATGTTTCTCAAAAATTTAAATGTATAAAAAGCAAACAAGTTTAATTCTTCAGCATAGTAAACTAGTCGGTCCTTTGTAGAAGAGAAACAAAATTTCACAACCTAGACAGGCTTTGGCTACCTATCGTGAAAGGTTGCAATGTCAGTCTGCATGTTTCCTTACCTTGGGAAATAAATGACACTGGTGTCGTATAGCACTGAAGGATCTAACAGTGAGATAATTCTTTCTTGCTATTTCTTAATCATTGTTGACATAACATTGAGCATACGGTATTGATTATACACTACTTTGATTTATCAAATGGTGCGGATTTTTCGCAATCCAAGAATCCTGATATCTTGGGTAGTGGTGATTAATGTCTAGAGGTGCTAGTATTGTTATTGCAATGAATCGTGTGCTGGGTGAGTCCAGTTTGATAATATCCTCAAGAGGTGTTCGAAAAAGGTTTTATTATTCTGAAATCCGGCCGGTTGGAATTTATTCTAGAATAATAAATAAAGATTTTGAACTAGACAACTGTTGGAAAAATATATTAATTAATTAAATTCAAATAGCATAGTTAAATTAATTAATGGATATTTATATCATAAACATGAGAAATAATACATTAAAGAGGTAGAGCTCGGATTACTCGTAATTTGGGATTGGACGGGCAGTGAATATTATGATACTATAGTGGATGATAATAATATTCTGTTTGGATTTGTATTTGGGCTCAATTTAATTAGTAAAAATTCAACAGGTTTGGCCCAAGTCTTACCTATCCCTAATCTGGCCCATCATAACTCTATATAAAAGGATATTAGAAAGAAGATTTAGCGTTAATTTTACTCATGATTTCGTGCTCCCCTCTGGGAGTGGACGAAAATACCAGTTCTTCACAGAACTAGAGTTATGTCTCCTTTCTAATCAAGCCCTTTTCAATTCTGACAAGCTTTGCACACTCAAAGGTCAGATTCTGAGTTCGGGATACAGATTAGAAGATTCATGGTCGAGTACGAAGATCTTCATGTGGAGAAGGCGCAAGCAATCGTCGATTCTTTGGAGAATCGGATCGGGAATTCTAAATCGTAGGAATTCATGAATTAGGGTTTAAATCCTTAAGCATGAATTAATGTGCGTTCTTGTATGCAATTGATTGTTTAACATGTGAGTAATTGATCTCATAATTAGTTAAATAGATCTGTATGCATGATTTATTTGTTTATGCATGACTTCCGCTATGCAAGAGGCACCAAACCCTAGCAAATCTATCTTACGTTCTATTTCCATGCCCAAAGTCATGCATTCGATCATCTCTAACTTTATTTCACATTCTTATCCACGCAATAGCACAGACAAATATCACAGACATAATCAACAACACACACAAATCCAAGATATCATCAACACAGTCAAATCACAATATCCTCACATTTCAAGGCGCATATAGCAACCACCAACATTCTCACATATTAAAACAGATATTGCCCCATTAAGTGCTTAGGGACAGACTAGGGTACGCGGACCAGATCAGAAACAGAATCAGATTCAGACGCGATTTTATCCTTAAGAGGACTCCGCACAGACCACCAATTTAGGGTGCAGACAGATAACAAATATAGATATCAGACATATCAGATATGTTTTTAGACGATCCTCGTTTTGGTTATCCAGAAGACGAGTGATCACAGATAATACAGCGCTGCTGTCCTATGGCATGCCAATTGTACCCACAGAACACACTCAAGCACGGGGTATAAGCACAATCAACTTTTTAATTCTGACAATTTCCAGCATAACACATCAAACAGACAGATCAGACATCATCGCATGTATACCAGACATCATCATCTCGCCCATTTCAACATTTATCTCATCCAATTTATATCACAATCATATTCATTTTCTTATCAAGTTCTTATAATTATTTATCACACAAACATGTATATTATTACTTTCCATCATAAAATATTTCTAATCTCATCATATACCCATACTTATTTCTCCACAGAACATTCATATTGGATTAATGAATACATATGAGTCAGACCATTCACATTATAAGTATAATTATGCATAACATTCACTTATATTCATATCTATTCACAATTTAACAAACATTACCGAAACTAAAAGATTAGAGACCATAGAAAGGGTACGCTACCTCATCGACTTATGAACATAAGCATGTTTTTCATCTTTCGACGCTTCGGTATCTTCTAGGTCCTTTCTTTTCTGCACAACTCGCACTACAAGCTTCTCTACCTTCTACTCTAAACATAGCAAATATTAGTAACTTATACTACTTATGTAGTCAATTTCATCCTACTATAGCTTTTCTTTCTCCGTGTCTTCTATTTCTCATTCTTTAATTTCCAATTTCTGATTATCACTCCATAATCTCCTTTATACTTCAATAGCCTTATGCAATTTCACAACCTATAATTATCATCTATATAATTTAAAAGAGAAAGGATATGAGGTTGAGAAGGCTTGCTGCGGAATAGGAGGTAAATACAACTTCGATTTGGAAAGAATGTGTGGAGGAGATAATGTCAGCGTGTGTGAAGATGTTGATCGACATCTGAGTTGGGACGGCATCCACATGACTCAGCAAAGCTACAAACACATGGCCGCATGGTTGATACCACGCTTCTTTGCTCAACTCGCCTGCTTCTAATCATTTATCACTTTCTTTTCAATTTCTTGCTTTTTTTATTCATTTTATTTTTTGATTCCAAATTTTGGTGCTACTTAATTAAATTTATTACAGTTTGTTTTTGGATTTAAAAAAAATTATCATCTTTATAATTTCATTAGAAATACTAAATGGCAATAATTAGCTCCCAAATTAATCATATGCAGTCCTTACACCATTATTTACTTCATATATTTATTTCTTGCCAACTTCAGCTCATTAAGTCTTTCAAATAAAAACTCTATTGTGATATTATTCACATAATACTATTCAGAGACTATATACTCTTTTAATTTGTGCACTACAATTGCTAATCTTACTTAGAAAGTTCCCAACAATTTACATCAACACTCATATTCATTCCAAAATCACAAATCCATGATCAAACATTTTAAATGAATTCATTAGCCATACGAATTCAACCTCCCCTTCGACTATAGTCTATAACTTATTACTAATTATCAAATTATACTTGAATTATCAATTCTAATCTTATTTCCATGCTTAACAACATCCTAATATTACATATTAACGAAAATAGCAAGAATCAAATCACATGCATAATTCACCCTCATAAATTTCGAAAATTCCAACATATATAGTTCAACATTTAATCATTTTTTTAAGATATTAAAATAGTATAGGATCGTAGAGCTACCTCGATAACCCTTCAATTACGCAAATACCAAACCGATTCACCGACAAACTTAAGAAATATTGAAGAAAAATGGCCATGGAGCCTTTGTAGAGGGGCTGCCGATTTTTGGGGTTCCCAAAATGAGGGGAAGATGAAATCTTAAGTACTATATAAGATATCCTCAATTCATTATTATAATATATGGCTTTGAAGTTGCACAAATGGCATAATTCTATTCATACGCATGTCACTTTACTTTTCTAGAATAATCCATTAGACTTCAAATATATTTTGCACTCATTCCATATCTAGGATATACATAACTTCATGCCTTGAGGTTTTATGGTAGAAAAAGATCAAATTTAATTATACCGGATTCTTTATTTGAACACCAATTAAATTGAAATTTCATGTTCAATATTATTCAAATTAAACTTCTAATAATTCCAAACACTTACTTTTATTAACTTTCTAGCTATATACTTTAATATTTTTCTTCATTTTATGCACGAATTCTAAGAAATTTCCTCTAAAATGACGGATCTTCGTATCGGAAATTACTTCCTAATTAAGCTTTATTTTGGATGTTACAAGGTGTGTCATCCTTGCACAAGGTTCATGCTAATCTTCTATGTATCATTCCAATTTCATTGGATGTCCCCAAAAGGACAGACCGAATAGTTAATATGTATCACAATTGTTTTAATGAAATTAAGATACGAACATGCAATAAATTGTTCTACGATGCGAATCAAATTGAACATCTTTATTCCCTTAACTTTACTTGATTAACACGATTTGATGCTCGCAAAAGTGTGTTTTCTAGTGTAGGAAGTGGAATGGAGTGAAGAATGGAGCTAGAAACATGCTTGGAGGCGTCTGCTACAACATAGGCAAATCACTCGATCGGTTGTTGCAACCAGGCGCCCGATCGGGCGCTAGCCCGTAAGGCATTGGAGATACAGAAGAAAATCGCCCGGTCGGGCGATATAGGCCATCCTTTTGCCCGGTCGGGTGTTGTGACTTAAGGCGTGAGAGTTCTAGAGGCAAATCGCTCGGTCGAGCGATTTTGGGCATTATTTTGCCCGGTCGGGTGAGCAGTCGCCAACTGCCATAATTTTGTTTTTAAATAGGATTTCAGGGGCTGTTTTTGAAGGGGGGGGGGAATCCTAGACATTCTCTGACACAAAAATAGAGAGGAAAAAGAGAGAAAGAGATGAGTAAGAAGAGAAGGAAGGAATTCCGGCCAACATTCCGACGAACCATCTCCGAATTTCCATTCCACTCAATGAGAGCATGCTTCCTATGGTTTTCATTGTGATTTTTACTATGTGTTTAGATAAACTCTCAACGTTTCTCGAAGTTGTTACTTAGGCTTGTTCGAATGTATCTACACCTTTGAATCCATGTTTTACATTGTTGATGTGTTTAATGTTAAAATCTATTACTTTAGAAGCCTTTATCGTTATAGATGTTTAATCCTTGTTTATCGTCTTTTTAATATAGACTTGGATAGATTAATCAATTGATGTGTTGTTGAATTTGAATTGTTCAGAGGATAATTTGACAACGGAATAGGTATGTTTTTATAGTTGATGGTCGTTTATTCCCGCGCTTCCACATGAATTTAATATCTTTGAAAATTAGTTCATAGAAGAAGTGTTTAGCTGACTGTGAGCTATACGTAGCAAACATATTCAGTGTTGGTTGATGAATTAATCCCAAAATATGTGATTTTGATATAGGTGTAGAATAATTCAAGTCTAATGAGCAACTTGGAGTGACATACTTTCCTATTTGAAAAGTCTTTCAATTGTTAATCTTTTAATTTCGTTTATCCAAATCTTTCAAAACCAATAATTAAATCTTTATGTTACATATTTTTAAGTTTAAACAATCTTCTACCTCTCTATGGATCGACACTTGAAATACTACTCACAACGTTGTAATCTTGCAGTATCGTAGTATTATTAGAGTTAACTAATTAAACTTTATACATTGCGTAAACCAGATTAGATACTTAAAAAATACGCATCATGTTATGTGATAATAAATAGCCGAACACAAACTAGATTTATTATATTTATATATAAAATGACATATGTAGGAGTAAAATATAAATAAATATAGAATGTGTATCAACTAAACATACCAAAATGCACGGGAACATCGGCTGCCTTGAGCCAATCCTCGGCTTGCAGGAATGGACCAACCGTGAACTTCAACACATCGTCCCTCTTCAACGGCTTGTATCCTCCCCATTTCACTCTATCCTTGGTGCTCGCCCCCGCCCCTTTGTTGTTATACTCTGCATAGAACAAAGTCTTCAATCCGAGATCACCATTCCATTCCTTCCACCCCTCTGGCTGGATCACATCCCCGATCTCTGACTCCATCACGATCGTCCTCGAATACTCCTTCCACGGCCTCCCAAGGAAGCTCTTCACCTTGGCCTTCTCCGGCTCCAGCTTCTCGTCCGCGAGAATCTTGCAGTTCTGCAGCACGAAGCCGGTTGTCTCCCGCCTCTCGGCCCTGCCCTGCGCCGTCACCACGTTCTGCTGGCTCTCCAGCGGCTTCCTCAAGTAGATCATGCTGTTCTGAAACACGGCTGCTGCATCGCCGAAGATGAAGTCAACCGTGCCGGTGATGTAGCAGTTGCGGTAGAACTGCCTGTGGGCTTGGACGTAGAGGGTGCTCTTGTACCCTTCTATCCGGCAGTTGACGAATATCGACCGGTCTGATTGGACTCGGAGCGCCACCGCTTGGTGCTTTTCTGGCCCGGCCGTGTTACTGAACCCTAGCGATTGCGCCATGAATCTGGCTCCGATAGCAACTGCGTAATGCATTTGTATTTGTGTCAGACGTTAACCACTCTACCATCAGGTCAACACAGACACATTATGTGTTGTTAACAAATGAGAGTATAACTAAGTTTGGAAAGATTACCAAATGTTGCAGTCTCGAAGGTTGTAACACCATCGACGAAATTCTTGCTTCCTGTGATAATGGTCTTCTGCGATCCGTCCCCGTACAATGTCACATTCTCCATCTCCTTGGCAATCACCACAGTCTCGTCGTATACGCCTCTTTTCACATAAATAATGTATCTGCAAACACGAGGCGTACATAAATAATTAGGGATGCCCTAACATCGACTGTAAACACTTACCCCCTCTGTTCCGCAGTAGTTGACTCATTTTGTCATTTTAGTAAGTTTCATAATAATAGAGTTATTTTTGTTTCTAGCAAAAATCAACATATTTATTCTCTTTTACTTTACTCTCTTACTTTATTCTCTCTTCATTTCTCTACCTTTTTCATTTTCTACTTTATTCTTTCTTTACTTAACTCACTTAACACAATATTTCTTAAATCGTGTGCCGAAAAGAAACGTCTCCACTACTGTGGACGGAGGGAGTACTATTGAAACCCCTTCTTGTCCCACATCGTTAAATTGTGATCCTGGCTCCTCTCTAACCATTCGCTTATAAGGACCTTTAAGGGGAGTGGGTGACTCATTTCTAACAACAAACAAACATACCGTCCTCTAAATTTCTTAGGCATCGCCTTGAGAGCCTCGTTGATAGTAGTGAAATTTCCAGTTTTGTCCTTTGCCACAGTGACATTCGGTGTGAACTTCGGACCGTTAGATTTCAAGATTCTCCGGTAGCGGTTACTATTCGCCCAGCCGAAGCCCAGCAGCTTCCGTCGTGACCCGTTGGAGGTCTCAACCTCGGTCTGCACGTCAGACACTTGCGACACCACGGAGAGCGCGTTGCTCCCAAAAATCATCACGCTCTCCAGAATCTTCTTCATCTTATCCTTCTCCGCCCCCTCCGGGAAGCCGTCAAGGCACGTCTGCTGGTACGAGATCACGGCGCTCAGCCAGTTGTCAAGCTCCGCCTTCGCCGTCTTCATCCTCCCAACACGCGCTCCTCTCACGCTCACAATGGAGCTATTCACCTCATCTTTACCGTCTTTTAACAAAACAAGGCAGTTGTTTAATGCAGATTTTTTCATGGGCGACTCGAACTGGAGACCTTTGGCCTGCTTCGTCGCGTCGTCCATCACCTTGGAGGTGGCGACGAGCGAGGCGCGGAGGATGTCCATGGGCGTGGCCGTGGCGTTGTCTTTCGTTTTCACCTCCTTGAGGATGCTCTCCTCGCACGTTTTCTTGTAGTCGGTGTTGGCGCACACCGACTTCACCACGCTCTGCGTGGACTTGGGCCTCGGTGGGGGAGGCGGCGGCGGGGCCGCCTGGTTGCGGGCGGCGACGGAATTGTGGTGGTTGTTTTTGTTGGTTTTGTAGATGGCGAAGCAGACGGCGGCGGCGAGGAGGAGGATGGTGATGACAGAGATGACGAAGGCGACGACGAGGTTCTGCTTGAACTTTTGCTTCTTCTCCTCGTGGCGGCGCTGTTGGATGAGGTCGAAGTCTTGAAACGCCATTGATGGTGCTCTTTCTCTGCCTTGGCCGCGTTGTGAGATAAGCCAAGGCAGTTTGTTTCCCGATTCACGTTTTAGTATGTGTGTTTGGTTTATATTTGTGTTGTTTGGAACAATGTGGATGGATCGGTCGTGGTTTGCAGTCGCGCGTAGTTTAGCAATGAGGGTCTGGATTGGAGGATTTTCAGGAGCTCTCTAACTAATACTATTAGTAATATATTTATTCGGTTCATATATAATGGATGATCGATGCATGTTTTAGTGTTTCCGAATTTTATTCACGTTTTCAACAAATATAAGTAGTGTATATCAACCCGTTTATTGGTAGGGTTTATCGATATTTGTAATACCCTGCCTCATTTCCATGGTTTTGTACAAACACTAATATAGATATTAGTCGTCACTAGTTTGCATCAGTCCAACACTCAAGAGTTAAACCTTGGGATTGACGGAAACATTTTAATCCCATTGGGTTTGTTTGTTCCGTAATCTTCCTCAGTTCGCGATTAGGAGTCTCATTGTTCTATTTTGGTCTGTTCGCGAATAGGAGTTCCAGTTCATTTTTACTATAAATTGTAATATCTCCACATTCTACTAACTCATTTCTAGCACATTTTATTTAAAACTACTACCTCCGTCATGTCCGCCAATAAATATCTCATTTTACTTTTATCGTTTTTGGCAAGTGGTCCCCACATTCCACTAACTCACCCTATAACGTATTATTATAAAATCAATATAAAAATGTAGGTACTCCTTTCCACAAACTTTTTCTGTCACTTTCTTTTATAAAGTCAAATATTTTCTTAATGTAATCTCAAATGTGCAAACGATAGCAATACGAGCAAGAATCGAAACAAGAAACAACATCACACCAAATTACGTGGTTCGGCCAATGTGGCCTACGTCCATGAGATAACTCTAGCACTATATATATATATATATGTATGGTTTTAATCTATGAAAAACTAGATTTAAATACAGAAACACAGAACAATATCATACGTAAGGCACTTTTAGGTCATAGTTAGTTAATTTTTAGGTCATGCTAACAAAGCATGACCTAAAATGATCTTAGCATGAGATTATACCCAAATATTATAATATGACCTAAAATTGCTTAATTATGACCTTCCGTGTTTTTGGTTAATTATTGACCATTAGATCATCTAATCCTAGGGCCAAGCTTTGGGTATATAGAGGGATATAGTAATATGCTAACTAAGTTTAAAGTGCTAATGTACCTCCAATCACGTGCTGCCATATGGCACGAAAAATGAAATATTGTAAACACTAAAATGTAATATACATTTGTAGAAACTGTAGATGGATTTCTGCCGATCGTATTTTAGGTATAGACAAATTGCATTTTTTATTGTTGAGTTTTGCAGTTTAGATATAGACTGTTTAATTTGCATTTTACACATAGACGGATTGCATTTATATATGGTTTATTTTGCATTGTTTTATGTTAAAATGCAAAACTCAACAATATAAAATGCAATTTGCCTATAACTAAAATGCAAATTGTGGAAATACATATACAGCTTCACAAATGTATATTGCATTTTAGTGTTTTCAATATTGCATTTTTCGTGACACGTGGCACCACGTGATTGGAGGTACATTAGCATTCTAACTAAGGATGCGCCCTAGTGCTCCCCCATATATATATGGGAGTATTAGGGTGCCACCATGTTTAGAGTGACACCGTACCACTAATCCTGGCCCTTATATCTATTATATGGACGCCTAGGATTTAAATGCTGAAATAGAGTATAGATTACCATGTAAACGTATTGGATATTGCTGGCATGGGGTAATTTGGTCACTTCATAATTTTTGAAACCAGATCAGATTTGGAATATCCCAAAATTTGTGGCGTTAATTCAATTTCAGAAATAGAAATCAACTCCCTCTCTCTCCCCTTCACTCCGCCAATTACTCCCCCTCCCACCACCAGCCACTAATCTCCATTCAGAAAGCCTAATTTCACGATTTCAGTCCCCCACCACCTCTACACCGCACATCAGGCGAATTCAGTCCGCATCCACTTCGCGTTTCAGCTAATTGGCGACCACCAGCCGATTATCGGCGTCTGCCTGTACATCATACATAGGTTTTGTGGCGACAAGGTATGTTGATCGGATTCCATCTACTGTTCATAGGACTCTCTTCTCGTCTATATTTTGGTGTTGATCGGAATTTGTTTGGAGAATGTTACTGTGTTTTGTGTTTATCAAAGTTTTTTCAATTTTTGCTTGATTTTGCAATACCTATAGCTTTTTTCAATGTTGTTCGTTTTTTTTTTTTCAATTTTTCTGATGATTAGAGGGTATTTGCTTGGCGAAACGAAGGAATTTATTCTATTGTAAATTTCTCCGACTACACCTAGGTAAATTTCCGAGTTATTCTGTTGATAGTCTTGTTTTACAATTTTACTCTGTTTCTGGGTGAATGTTGCAAATGTATTCTGATTTTAGGGATTTTTTTTCAATTGTACTAAGTTGTGCTGGTTATATATGTGATACTGATATTGCAGTACTGCTGGTTATATATTGCAGTGTATCATTTACAATATTGCAGTATTGTTTATCACCAAATATTGCAGTGCATCATTGTACCCTATCTTGCATTTATGTGTATTGTGATGTGCATCTTGGAATTCTAGTTTCATATATAATGTTGTTACAAATTTGTTTAGTTGCATGCCCAAACTATACTGAGTTGTGCTGGTTATATATGGGATACTAATATTGCAGTATTGCTAGTTATATATTGCAGTGTATCATTTACAATATTGCAGTATTGGTTATCACCAAATATTGCAGTGCATCATTTACAATATTGCAGTGCATCGTGTGTATTGTAATGTGCATCATTGGTTAAATGATTGCTAGTATTGTATGTGAAGTACCCATATTGCATTCCATGATAGTAGGTCTTGCAATCTTAAGTGCATATATTTGCAGTTTCGTCAGGGCATACCATTACGAGCATATTCATGTGTCTAACTTATGCGTTGCATTCTACTAAACTAAATCTTGCCGTTTTGTGTTACGAGATTTGCATTTCACATCATATGGAGACATATATGGGCACGAAGGTCAGCGAATGGAAATGCTACCTAACAAACAAGAAATCAAAATTCTTGCAGCTGCTTCGTGGCAAATACTGTAAAATACAACAATGTTGTATAACAACGACATTCTTGTAATTGACTCTATCATGAGTATTGCATCAAAGCACCTCGAGGAGGGGAAAAAGAGGGGACCGATAGATGTTGAGAAGATGGTCACGAACTACAACAAACAGTGACCGATTATTGAACATTTTTTTTCTTCTTCAAACATGGAGTTTGGCTTCTTTATTGGTTTTTTTTTTGTAGATGATATGATTGATATTTTGATTTGGTGACTACTCGTACTTAAAACAAGTCGGTTTTATTTTGGTGTAGCCAATCTTGGTGATGTAATTTGAATGTTCTTTGTTACGTACTTGTTTGATCTCCTGTAATTCCATAACTTTTGGATGCTTAATGTAGTCAAAGAATAAACATCAATATTTTGATCTCTTGTACATCAAAATATAAACTTCAACTGGATTAAATGAAAAGACATCACATTAGGCAGATCATATATAAACTGCAATTAACCATATGGTGGACTGCAATATGTACCACATAATGCAACAATCTGGTAAAAACAGAGTATGGTCATAAGAACTTAATCAAAAATGAATTAGAGCCGTAGTAAAATTATAAAATTAGGGAGTAGTAATAACTGGGGATGCACACAACAATAGTATAAAATTATAAACGACTTGTATTGTGTTGTGCAAGCCGATAAGTAAATCAAGGAAGATTGCAGACCACAAAGCTATAATAAGCAATATTGTGAGAAAGAATCTACAATCGTTTGAATAAACTATATCAGGAACAAGTACAATAAAGTAATTATGTAAACTGCAAAAACTACTTTGTAAAACTGCAATATTCGTAGAGTAAAACTGCAATCTGGTAAGATCTAATACAATGTTCAAGGACTTCGACACGAACTCGGTGTTCATTTATTTCCAAGTAACGACCACTCTTTTCGATTTGGTTCCATGCTTACGTACATCAACATATAAACTGCAACTAGATAAAATGAAAAGACATCACATTAGGCAGATCATATTTAAACTGCAATTAACCATATGGTGGACGGCAATACGTACCACATAATGCAGGAATCTGGTAAAACCAAAGTATGACCATAAGAACTGAATAAAAAATGAATCACAACGAATTTGGGCAGCAAAACTCCACGTAAATTCAACACAAATCGAAACAAACATCTTAACAGGTGCTAATCTAAAAAAGATAGAACCAACGCAGATTTCAACAATAATCGTCGAACACAGAAAATCAAACGTCTACAACATGGAGCAAGAAGAGATTCACAGAAATCAAAGAGGAGAATACAAAGTAAATTGCTACAAATCGGAGCAGATTAAATTCATTGAGACTCAATTATAGATCAAAATTCATGGAGTTCAATTACAATCTTTAAGCACTTCAAAATGAACTAAGTTCTCTCGTATTCCTTTTGTCTGCCACGGGAACACATTTCTCCGTATTGTCCACACTGACACAATGGTTCCGTTATCAACATCACGGCCTTATCCTTCATGGACCCCAATCAGCTTGCAGAACTGCTTCCCGAACCTGCAATTGACCATATGGTGGGATGCAACATGTACCACATAATGCAACAATCTTGTAAAAAACAGAGTATGACCATAAGAACTTAATCAAAAGTGAATCAAAACGAATTTTTAACATTAATCAGTAGGTTCATAAAAAAAACCTCAATTCATAGCAAATAACATGTAATTTCAACACAAATCGGAACATACTCAACTGAACAAGTTCTAATCAAAGAAAGATAGAATCTAACAAAATTGACCAATAATCGTCGAACACGGAGAAAATTAAACGTCTACGACATGTAATTGCTCACCTTCTGGAAAAACATCCAAATCAAATCTGATAACCGAATCAGTTGCCATATCGTCTGCAATTTGAAATCGGATGAAAATTATGGAGCTGAAAGAAGGCTGAATCGTCTTCGATCAGGTTATGGAACTCAAAATTGTGGAACCTAAAATGTTGAAACTAAATAAAATTTGATGCAATTGGAATCGAAATTGTCGACAATTGAAGAGGGGATTGATGAAATTGAGGAATATCATTACCAGATATGGATGAATTTTTTAATTGAAATTAGCTGCCACATGGCAGCATGACAATTGTCCGATTTCAAGATCCTATTGTTGAGAATGGTGGTATGGTGTCATAATAAAATGGGTTGTCATTTTAATATATATATATATATATATATATATATATATATAGATGTGATCAATTGCTAACTAGTTAACAATCCAAAATTAAGATCAATTTTTAACCTTTAGATTAGGAGATTTAGTGGTTGATATAATTCTAAGTGGATTATATTTTATATTTAAATAATTATCAAATAAAATTAAAGGGTATTAATGTCAATTCTTTCTTATTAAAATTATCTTAAAACTTTAAATTTACGTAACTCTCTCAAGTTAAATTATTGTTTTACAAAAAATATATCAAATTAAAGGTAATTTTATAAGAATTCTAACGAGATATCAATTGCATATGTTCCGACGACGTTCGGATGATGAAATTTGATGATTTTTATTTCAGTTTTCGTATATGTTGATAAGCAAATTTTTTTATCAACAAATACATCAAAATATCTCAATATAATGCATGTAAAATCTCAATATAATGCATGTGAAATTTCAATAAAACTGTATTGATATTTTGTCTACTATTTATTGAGATTCGTAAGATTTAATCCCATCCACTCATTTTAAAATCTAAGGGTGGAGATTTGACCTTGATTTTAGATCATGATGCTATAAGAAATATAAGAGAACCATATATATACATATATAAGAGTGAAAGAACACTAGTGATATATATATATATATATATATATATATATATATATATATATATATATATATATATATATATATATAGGGGAGTGATCAAGATATAACTAATCTTAAGTGTATAACTAGAGAACAAATCTCAGCTACACATCTTAATGGAACAAATATTATTTATTTTAATAATATAAAATAAGGCCAAGGGTATTTTTGGAAATTACATTATCAAATTCAAATTTACGTGATTTCCTTTCTTTCTCCTTCCAAATCTGCGATCAAATCTCCTTCGATTTGGGGCGGCGCTGATGCAGGCACTGGCGACGTGGCAGAGTTGGGGCGGTTGGTTGTGATGGGCGTCGCATCGTGTTGATGTTGGTGGTGGTAGCCGTGATTTGGTGACAGCGGGAGCGGAGCTGCGTTGGTGCGCCACGGATTGTGTGCGGCGGTGATGTTAGTTGAGAGAAACTCCGTCCAAGGACACTGTTGTTGAGAGCGATACGGCAGCGGCTGCGGTGTGTTAGTGATGGATGATTTCTTGGGCTTGTGTTTTTTGGATGGCATTGTTGGAAGTAAGGTTTGTGGTATCAGAATGTGGTGATGAAAGGGGATGTATCATGTATGTATATTGGTAGGTGGCCCTTGGTCCCAAGCTTGATCAATTATTCATTTTATGAAATGTAAATTGTTTAGTTTGAAGAGATTTTCAAAAAATAAGAGTGGTGTGTTTTGTGAACAAGAGTGAAGCGTTTTGTGAACAAGAGTGAAGTAAAATCAGAATAAGAGTAATGTGTTTTGTGAACAAGAGTGAAGTAAAATCAGAATAAGAGTGATGTGTTTTGTGAACAAGGGTGAAGCGTTTTCTGAACAAGAGTGAAGTAAAATCAGAATAAGAGTGATGTGTTTTGTGAACAAGAGTGGAGTGTTTTCTGAACAAGAGTGAAGTGTTTTGTGAACAAGAGTAAAGTAAAATCAGAATAAGAGTGATGTGTTTTGTGAACAAGAGTGAAGTAAAATCAGAATAAGAGTGATGTGTTTTGTGAACAAGAGTGAAGTAAAATCAGAATAAGAGTGATGTGTTTTGTGAACAAGAGTGAAGCGTTTTGTGAACAAGAGTGAAGTAAAATAAGAATAAGAGTGATGTGTTTTGTGAACAAGAGTGAAGTAAAATCAGAATAAGAGTGATGTGTTTTGTGAACAAGAGTGAAGTAAAATCAGAATAAGAGTGATGTGTTTTGTGAACAAGAGTGAAGCGTTTTCTGAACAAGAGTGAAGTAAAATCAGAATAAGAGTGATGTGTTTTGTGAACAAGAGTGAAGTAAAATCAAAATAAGAGTGATGTGTTTTGTGAACAAGAGTGAAGTGTTTTGTGAACAAGAGTGAAGTAAAATGAGAATAAGAGTGATGTGTTTTGTGAACAAGAGTGAAGTGTTTTCTGAACAAGAATGAAGTGTTTTGTGAACAAGAGTGAAGTAAAATCAGAATAAGAGTGATGTGTTTTGTGAACAAGAGTGAAGTAAAATCAGAATAAGAGTGATGTGTTTTGTGAACAAGAGTGAAGTGTTTTGTGAACAAGAGTAAAGTAAAATCAGAATAAGAGTGATGTGTTTTGTGAACAAGAGTGAAGTAAAATCAGAATAAGAGTGATGTGTTTTGTGAACAAGAGTGAAGTAAAATCAGAATAAGAGTGATGTGTTTTGTGAACAAGAGTGAAGTAAAATTAGAATAAGAGTGATGTGTTTTGTGAACAAGAGTGAAGTAAAATCAGAATAAGAGTGATGTGTTTTGTGAACAAGAGTGAAGTGTTTTCTGAACAAGAGTGAAGTGTACTCGGAAATGATGTGGAGGAATTGGCGAAGATGCCGTTTTGATGAAAAGCTGTTGTCGTTTACTCATTTTTCATTTTTTTAAATTCATTTTTCTGCCCCACAAAAGCATTATTTTACTTCACTCTCGTTTACAAAACACATCACTCTTATTCTGATTTTACTTCACTCTTGTTCACAAAACACATCACTCTTCTTATTCTGATTTTATTTCACTCTTATTCACAAAACACATCACTCTTACTGTGATTTTACTTCACTCTTGTTCACAGAACACATCACTCTTATTCTGATTTTACTTCACTCTTATTCACAGAACACATCACTCTTACTTTGATTTTACTTCACTGTTGTTCACAAAACAATCACTCTTATTCTGATTTTACTTCACTCTTGTTTACAAAACACATCACTCTTAGCATGATTTACAAGATAAAATGGAGTACACAACGCATCATTAACTATAGTAGTAAGACTTACAAGAAAATAAAATAAAATTCAATGGAATATTTATTTAATCAGAACGTAAGAGTTATAAACTATACTAAAAAAAACAACAAAATCTGTTTCTACTGCCATACACGTTCAAACTGGCAATCTCGGCAAAATCCTTTGCCCCCCAAATCTCCATAGACAGTGTTGAAGAAACGGAGTATCCGTCATCTCCGAATCTAACGCTCAGCGGCAGCATCCTCCTCGATGAGTCTCCGGCGAATCCAAAGCATGAATTCAGCGGCTGAGAGCAATCCGAAAGCGGCGTAGACGAAGGAGGAGGCGGAATCCTGGAGGAAAACCGACAACAGCGGCAGCATCCTCCTTGATGAGTCTCCGGCGAATCCAAAGCATGAATTCAGCGGCTGAGAGCAATCCGAAAGCGGCGTAGACGAAGGAGGAGGCGGAATCCTGGAGGAAAACCGACAACAGCGGCGTAGACGAAGGAGAACAATGTTTCTTTTTCAAATAAATTGAATTTGCCAATGACGTAACTTAATTTTGTATGTGCAAAGACCATAATACCCCTGCCTTGTTATTATTGAGTAAATTTGTGATTGAGGGAGCTAAGATCTCATTAAATTCGAAAATTAATACTAGCCATTGATTTTTTTGATCTTGTGGCTATGATTTGTTCTCTAGTTATTTGGTTAAGAGGTGTTTGCCATAGATCACTACCCTATATATATATATATATAGGTGTGATCAAATACAAACTCTCTATAATACAAACTATACAAACTGATGTCAACGGAGTGTACAAATTCTGTCAACGGGGGGCTGATGTCAACGGAGTGTACAAATTCTGTCAACGGGGGCTGATGTCAACAGGGTGTACAAATTATGTCAACGGGGGTGTACAAATTCTGATTGTTCGATGTCAACGGAGTGTACAAATTTGTAGGAAATGTTGACATTAGAAAAATATCTTATATTAACTGTTGATTAATTATATTAAGTGAGTAGGATTAAAGTTTCTATAGTTTGTATTATAGAGGGTTTGTAGTTTATCACACCCCTATATATATATATATATATGACTGTGATCAATACCAAACCACTCATAAACCTTAAACGCCGAACAACATCATTATATGATAACCTGGAGTTCATTATAATGAACTAATAACAAACTTATAATGAACTTCAGATTTCTAAACTATGCATGATGATGTCATTGTTTTTAAATCTCAGAATTCCCTATAATGAAATACAAATAAAGTTGTAATGAACTCCGCGTTATTTTATAACTATGTGTTTGGCGTTTAGTATTTTAAACTAGTTTGGTATATAATACAACCCTATATATATATATATATATATATGGTCCTCTTATATGGATCCTCTTATATTTCTTATTGCATCATAATCTAAAATCAAGACCAAATCTCCATCCTTAGATTTTAATATGAGTGGATGAGTAATTAGGCTCGTTTCATGCATGTGTTCTGTAGTAAAACTTCAACAAATTCTGTTAACTAACGTCTAATTTTGAGCCAGGTGTGTGTATAAGTCCATCGTTTTCAGAAACTGAATTGATCAACTAGGTGGACGAATGGATCAGGAGAAGGAGCTAAATTGCTGCACAAACGGATCAAGTTGAAGTAATGACACGCAGTGGAGCATCCGATGAGAAGACTAATGCGTCACACAAGAAAAATCCTCAAGGGAAAAGGGTAAAGATGACCTTTAAAAGAACAAATGCCCTAAGGATCAAGACCTCACGCCTTCCTATAAATGGAGATAGAGAAGGAGGAAGGAGGAGCTTCCGTCTGTGTCACTGATTAGTTTTCAGCTCTCTCCCAGAGCTGGAATTGAGAGCTCCAAACACTTCATCTTCCTGTTTTAGCACACACACTTGGTCCTATTCTAGTTTAGTTTAGTTTAGTTGGCATTTTGGTGTTGGTTTCCGCACTTTTAATCTTTTGGTTCTGTTATTCCATTTCGAGAAAAAGCGATGAAACAATTTCCTGCTTTCATTGTTAGTTTTTCAGTTCACTTTTGGATGTTATCGACTTTTGATGCTTTGATTTAGTAGATTTGAAGTTAAGTTTTCATTTTCGACTGATATATTCTGTTTCATGCATGATACTTCCGATCTGTTTCGATTTTGATTTTATGTCGTACATCTTAGCTCAGAATGTTTTGTGATGTTTCGATTTAGTCAGATCTGATGTCTTACACTTGAAAGTTCTTTGGGTGTTTAGATCTATCAGTTTCTGTTTCGTTGTTGCATGAGTATGGGTTAGTTTTGTGTTTACGTAGCCGCAACTTAGATTTTAGGAGTAGATTTAATTTTAGGAGTTGTTTTATGTTCCTCTTCTGTAGTTTTTTCTCGGATCTGTTCTTTGCTCTGTTTTCCATGATTAATTTGTGAAGAAGATGAAATCGTTAAAAAGTTTTTGCTTTATCGTACACTTTGCAGGGGACTGATACTCTCCCGTTTATCTTGTCTCTCCAGTCCAGTAGTTAACTTAACCCACCCCTAGAAGTGGTAGCAACCATTCCCATTTCGTGTCCAGCATGCAAATCTCTAACGCCTCATCTCTATGTGATCGATCCTTTCCCTGTACTAGTTAATAGTATTAGTGGGTTAAGGTTTTGAAAACACGCTTCTGATCTCTTCTTTTCTTCTGGCTCGAGTAGAAGTCGGTCGAGTTGGTCAGGCCAAATCTTTGCTGGGTCCACTAACCTGTCCTCACAGGTAGAAGGGTGTACAATTGGCTAACCGGATCAGTTTGACAATCTAACTTGAGCAAGCCACAATGATAATAGGATGAAGAGGGAAATCAGAGCGAAACCAGCGTTTTCAAATGGCGCCATTGCCGGGGATGATAGCGTTTACCCTACATTTGCTGTAAGACATTTTGGGTGTAATATTTTTTAATATTTTCAATTTCGTGTTTTGATTTCAGTTAAGAGACAACTCAGAGCAACATAGAGAAGAATCAACGTCCTGATCTATGTCGATCAAGTGTTTTCCCTGCTGGTGTGAACAAAGGGGACGACTGAAGCCAGGGAGCACATAGATGGGCAGAGCATCTCAGGTTTTTCTTAAGAATTTTAGTTTTAATTTTTTAAATAAGCTTTTTGTTGTATTCTGTTTCCCCATTTTGAAGGCACCGAGTCTAGAAGACGAACAGAGGAAGAAGAAGGAGTGGAGCCAACTACTGTCCAAGACGAATCACTTACCACTTCACTAATCGACTCGGGATCAGAACCTGCGTACGGGAGCGTACGATATGAAAGAATAAAGTGCGGATGGGTTGATGGGTGCGATCATACCAGCACTAATGCACCGGATCCCATCAGAACTCCGAAGTTAAGCGTGCTTAGGTGAGAGTAGTACTAGGATGGGTGACCCCCTGGGAAGTCCTCGTGTTGCACCCCTCTTTGCGAGTACGTCAATTTTTTTTCATCATTTCAGTTACTCTTACTGAGGTGCAAAAATCGATGACCTACTAGTGGTTGAAGAGTGCGAAGAAAGAAGGCACGAAGTTCTTCGCGCGCTGATAACGAGCCGGTCCCAGTGCCTTAAACGTGTCGAAAAACAGCATTTAAAGTCGAAAAGTGCCCAAAACGGCTCGAAATGACCTTTATTCCACCCCCGGCATTAGCAGGGAGGTTTTCCCGCGACTAAGGACGTAGGGCTCGACGAGAGCTTCGCAATGATATGCTGTGGGACCCGTAACTCCTTCCGGTCCAAAAGTTATAGCCGTCTGAAGGGTGAGAGATCAGAACCTGCGTACGGGAACGTAGGATATGAAAGAATAAAGTGCAGAGGGTTGATGGGTGCAATCATACCAGCACTAATGCAACGGATCCCATCAGAACTCTGAAGTTTAGCGTGCTTGGGCGAGAATAGTACTAGGATGGGTGACCCCCTGGGAAGTCCTCGTGTTGCACCCCTTTTTGCGAGTACGTCAATTTTTTTTCATCAATTCAGTTGCTCTTACTGAGGTGCGAAAATCGGTGACTTGCTAGTGGTTGAAGAGTGCGAAGAAGGAAGGCATGATGTTCTTCGCGCACTGATAACGAGCGTGTCCCACAGCCTTAAACGTTCCGAAAAGCAGCATTTAAGGTCGAAAAGTGCCCAAAACTGCTCGAAATGACATTTTTCTCCTCGGCTTTAGCTACGGGCTTCTCACGGGGACAGGGACAAAGGGCTCGGCGAGAAATTCGTGATGATATGCTGTGGGTCCCGTAACTCCTTCCGGTTCAAAAGTTATGGCCATCTGAAGGGTGGGAGATCAGAACCTGCGTACGGGAGCGTACGATATGAAAGAATAAAGTGCGGATGGGTAGATGGGTGCGATCATATCAGCACTAATGCACCGGATCCCATCTGAACTCCGAAGTTAAGCGTGGATGGGCGAGAGTAGTACTAGGATGGGTGACCCCTTGGGAAGTCCTCGTGTTGCACCCCTTGGGAAGTCCTCGTGTTGCACCCCTTGGGAAGTCCTCGTGTTGCACCCCTTGGGAAGTCCTCGTGTTGCACCCCTTTTTGCGAGTACGTCAATTTTTTTTCATCATTTCAGTTGCTCTTACTAAGGTCCGAAAATCGATGACCTACTAGTGAGAAGAAGGAAGGCACGAAGTTCTTCGCGCGCTGATAACGAGCGGGTCCCAGTGCCTTAAACGTGCCGAAAAGCAGCATTTAAGGTCGAAAAATGCCCAAAACGGCTCGAAACGAACTTTTTTCTTCTCCCGGCATTAGCGGAGGGCTTAGCCCACCGTTGGGGACGAGGGGCTCGATGAGAGCTTCGCGATGATATGCTGTGGGTCCCGTAACTCCTTCCGGTTCAAAAGTTATGGCCGTCTGAAGGGTGGGAGATCAGAACCTGCGTACGGGAACGTACGATATGAAAGAATAAAGTGCAGATGAGTTGATGGGTGCAATCATACCAGCACTAATGCACCGGATCCCATCAGAACTCCGAAGTTAACCGTGCTTGGGCGAGAATAGTACTAGGATGGGTGACCCCTTGGGAAGTCCTCGTGTTGCACCCCTTTTTGCGAGTACGTCAATTTTTTTTCATCATTTCAGTTGCTCTTACTGAGGTGCGAAAATCGATGACATGCTAGTGGTTGAAGAGTGCAAAGAAGGAAGGCTTGAAGTTCTTCGCGCGCTGATAACGAGCGTGTCCCACAGCCTTAAACGTGCCGAAAAGCAGCATTTAAGGTCGAAAAGTGCCCAAAACTGCTCGAAACGACATTTTTTCCGCCCCCGGCAATAGCGGCGGGCCTTGCCCGTGGCTGGGGATGAGGGGCTCGGCGAGAGGTTCACGATGATATTCTGTGGGTCCCGTAATTCCTTCCGGTTCAAAAGTTATGGCCGTCTGAAGGGTGGGAGATCAGAACCTGCGTACGGGAGCGTACGATATGAAAGAATAAAGTGCGGATGAGTTGATGGGTGCGATCATACCACCACTAATGCACCGGATCCCATAAGAACTCTGAAGTTAAGCGTGCTTGGACGAGAGTAGTACTAGGATGGGCAACCCCCTGGGAAGTCCTCATGTTGTACCCCTTTTTGCGAGTAAGTCAAATTTTTTTTTTCATCATTTCAGTTGCTCTTACTGAGGTGTGAAAATCGATGACCTGCTAGTGGTTGAAGAGTCCGAAGAAGGATGGCACGAAGTTCTTCCCGCGCTGATAACGAGTGGGTCCTACAGCCTTAAACGTGCCGAAAAGCAGCATTTAAGGTCGAAAAGTGCCCAAAACGGCTCGAAATGACCTTTTTTCCACCCACGGCATTAGCTGGGAGGTTTGCCCGCAATAATGGACGAAGGGATCGACGAGAGCTTCGCGATGATATGCTGTGGGTCCCGTAACTCCTTCCGGTTCAAAAGTTATGGCCGTCTGAAGGGTGAGAGATCTGAACCTGCGTACGGGAACGTACGATATGAAAGAATAAAGTGCAGAGGGTTGATGGGTGCAATCATACCAGCACTAATGCACCGGATCCCATCAGAACTCTGAAATTAAGCGTGCTTGGGCGAGAATAGTACTAGGATGGGTGACCCCCTGGGAAGTCCTCGTGTTGCACCCCTTTTTGCGAGTACGTCAATTTTTTTTCATCATTTCAGTTGCTCTTACTGAGGTGCGAATATCGGTGACTTGCTAGTGGTTGAAGAGTGCGAAGAAGGAAGGCATGAAGTTCTTCGCGCGCTGATAACGAGCGTATCCCACAGCCTTAAACGTGCCGAAAAGCAGCATTTAAGGTTGAAAAGTGCCCAAAACTGCTCGAAACGATATTTTTTCTGCCCCCGGCAATAGCCGCGGGCCTTGCCCGTGGCTGGGGATGAGGGGCTCGGCGAGAGGTTCACGATGATATTCTGTGGGTCCCGTAATTCCTTCCGGTGCAAAAGTTATGGCCGTCTGAAGGGTGGGACATCAGAACCTGCGTACGGGAGCGTACGATATGAAAGAATAAAGTGTGGATGAGTTGATGGGTGCGATCATACCACCACTAATGCACCGGATCCCATAAGAACTCTGAAGTTAAGCGTGCTTGGGCGAGAGTAGTACTAGGATGGGTGACCCCCTGGAAAGTCCTCATGTTGTACCCCTTTTTGCGAGTATGTCAAAATTTTTTTTTCATCATTTCAGTTGCTCTTACTGAGGTGTGAAAATCGATGACCTGCTAGTGGCTGAAGAGTCCAAAGAAGGAAGGCACGAAGTTCTACCCGCGCTGATAACGAGCGGGTCCCACAGCCTTAAAAGTGCCGAAAAGCAACAATTAAGGTCGAAAAGTGCCCAAAACGGCTCGAAATGACCTTTTTTCCACTCACGGCATTAGCCGGGAGGTTTGACCGCGGCTAAGGACGAAGGGCTCGACGAGAGCTTCGCGATGATATGCTGTGGGTCCCGTAACTACTTCCGGTTCAAAAGTTATGGCCGTCTGAAGGGTGAGAGATCAGAACCTGCGTACGGGAACGTACGATATGAAAGAATAAAGTGCAGATGAGTAGATGGGTGCAATCATACCAGCACTAATGCACCGGATCCCATCAGAACTCCGAAGTTAAGCGTGCTTGGGCGAGAATAGTACTAGGATGGGTGACCCCTTGGGAAGTCCTCGTTTTTCACCCCTTTTTGCGAGTACGTCAATTTTTTTTCATCATTTCAGTTGCTCTTACTGAGGTGCGAAAATCGATGACTTGCTAGTGGTTAAAGAGTGCGAAGAAGAAAGGCATGAAGTTCTTCGCGCGCTGATAACGAGCGTGTCCCACAGCCTTAAACGTACCGAAAAGCAGCATTTAAGGTCGAAAAGTGCCCAAAACTGCTCGAAACGACATTTTTTCCGCCCCCGGCAATAGCGGCGGGCCTTGCCCGTGACTGGGGATGAGGGACTCGGCCAGAGGTTCACGATGATATTCTGTGGATCCCGTAATTCCTTCCGGTGCAAAAGTTATGGCCGTCTGAAGGGTGGGAGATCAGAACCTGCGTACGGGAGCGTACGATATGAAAGAATAAAGTGCGGATGAGTTGATGGGTGCGATCATACCACCACTAATGCACCGGATCCCATAAGAACTCTGAAGTTAGGCGTTCTTGGGCGAGAGTAGTACTAAGATGGGCGACCCCCTGGGAAGTCCTCATGTTGTACCCCTTTTTGCGAGTACGTCAAATTTTTTTTTTCATCATTTGAGTTGCTCTTACTGAGGTGTGAAAATCGATGACCTGCTAGTGGCTGAAGAGTCCGAAGAAGGAAGGCACGAAGTTCTTCCAGCGCTGATAACGAGCGGGTCCCACAGCCTTAAACGTGCCGAAAAGTAGCATTTAAGGTAGAAAAGTGCCCAAAACTGCTCGAAATGACCTTTTTTCCACTCACGGCATTAGCCAGGAGGTTTGACCGCGGCTAAGGACGAAGGGCTCGACGAGAGCTTCGCGATGATATGTTGTAGGTCCCGTAACTACTTCCGGTTCAAAAGTTATGGCCGTCTGAAGGGTGAGAGATCAGAACCTGCGTACGGGAACGTACGATATGAAAGAATAAAGTGCAGATGAGTAGATGGGTGCAATCATACCAGCACTAATGCACCGGATCCCATCAGAACTCCGAAGTTAAGCGTGCTTGGGCGAGAATAGTACTAGGATGGGTGACCCCTTGGGAAGTCCTCGTTTTTCACCCCTTTTTGCGAGTACGTCAATTTTTTTTCATCATTTCAGTTGCTCTTACTGAGGTGCGAAAATCGATGACTTGCTAGTGGTTAAAGAGTGCGAAGAAGAAAGGCATGAAGTTCTTCGCGCGCTGATAACGAGCGTGTCCCACAGCCTTAAACGTACCGAAAAGCAGCATTTAAGGTCGAAAAGTGCCCAAAACTGCTCGAAACGACATTTTTTCCGCCCCCGGCAATAGCGGCGGGCCTTGCCCGTGACTGAGGATGAGGGACTCGGCCAGAGGTTCACGATGATATTCTGTGGATCCCGTAATTCCTTCCGGTGCAAAAGTTATGGCCGTCTGAAGGGTGGGAGATCAGAACCTGCGTACGGGAGCGTACGATATGAAAGAATAAAGTGCGGATGAGTTGATGGGTGCGATCATACCACCACTAATGCACCGGATCCCATAAGAACTCTGAAGTTAGGCGTTCTTGGGCGAGAGTAGTACTAAGATGGGAGACCCCCTGGGAAGTCCTCATGTTGTACCCCTTTTTGCGAGTACGTCAAATTTTTTTTTTTCATCATTTGAGTTGCTCTTAGTGAGGTGTGAAAATCAATGACCTGCTAGTGGCTGAAGAGTCCGAAGAAGGAAGGCACGAAGTTCTTCCAGCGCTGATAACAAGCGGGTCCCACAGCCTTAAACGTGCCGAAAAGTAGCATTTAAGGTAGAAAAGTGCCCAAAACTGCTCGAAATGACCTTTTTTCCACTCACGGCATTAGCCGGGAGGTTTGACCGCGGCTAAGGACGAAGGGCTCGACGAGAGCTTCGCGATGATATGCTGTGGGTCCCGTAACTACTTCCGGTTCAAAAGTTATGGCCGTCTGAAGGGTGAGAGATCAGAACCTGCGTACGGGAACGTACGATATGAAAGAATAAAGTGCAGATGAGTAGATGGGTGCAATCATACCAGCACTAATGCACCGGATCCCATCAGAACTCCGAAGTTAAGCGTGCTTGGGCGAGAATAGTACTAGGATGGGTGACCCCTTGGGAAGTCCTCGTTTTTCACCCCTTTTTGCGAGTACGTCAATTTTTTTTCATCATTTCAGTTGCTCTTACTGAGGTGCGAAAATCGATGACTTGCTAGTGGTTAAAGAGTGCGAAGAAGAAAGGCATGAAGTTCTTCGCGCGCTGATAACGAGCGTGTCCCACAGCCTTAAACGTACCGAAAAGCAGCATTTAAGGTCGAAAAGTGCCCAAAACTGCTCGAAACGACATTTTTTCCGCCCCCGGCAATAACGGCGGGCCTTGCCCGTGACTGGGGATGAGGGACTCGGCCAGAGGTTCACGATGATATTCTGTGGATCCGGTAATTCCTTCCGGTGCAAAAGTTATGGCCGTCTGAAGGGTGGGAGATCAGAACCTGCGTACGGGAGCGTACGATATGAAAGAATAAAGTGCGGATGAGTTGATGGGTGCGATCATACCACCACTAATGCACCGGATCCCATAAGAACTCTGAAGTTAGGCGTTCTTGGGCGAGAGTAGTACTAAGATGGGCGACCCCCTGGAAGTCCTCATGTTGTACCCCTTTTTGCGAGTACGTCAAATTTTTTTTTTCATCATTTGAGTTGCTCTTAGTGAGGTGTGAAAATCGATGACCTGCTAGTGGCTGAAGAGTCCGAAGAAGGAAGGCACGAAGTTCTTCCAGCGCTGATAACGAGCGGGTCCCACAGCCTTAAACGTGCCGAAAAGTAGCATTTAAGGTAGAAAAGTGCCCAAAACTGCTCGAAACGATATTTTTCCCCCCCGGCTTTAGCGACGGGCTTCTCACGGGGCTAGGGACGAGGGGCTCGGCGAGAGATTCGCGATGATATGCTGTGGGTCCCGTAACTCCTTCAGGTTCAAAAGTTATGGCCATCTGAAGGGTGGGAGATCAGAACCTGCGTACGGGAGCGTACGATATGAAAGAATAAAGTGCGGATGGGTTGATGGGTGCGATCATATTAGCACTAAGGCACCGGATCCCATCTGAACTCCGAAGTTAAGCGTGCATGGGCGAGAGTAGTACTAGGATGGGTGACCCCTGGGAAGTCCTTGTGTTGCACCCCTTTTTGCGAGTACGTCAATTTTTTTTCATCATTTCAGTTGCTCTTACTAAGGTGCGAAAATCGATGACCTACTAGTGAGAAGAAGGAAGGCACGAAGCTCTTCGCGCGCTGATAACGAGCGGGTCCCAGTGCCTTAAACGTGCCGAAAAGCAGCATTTAAAGTCGAAAAATGCCTAAAACGGCTCGAAATGACCTTTTTTCTGCCCCCGGCATTAGCGGAAGGCTTAGCCCACTGTTGGGGACAAGGGGCTCGGCGAGAGCTTCGCGATGATATGCTGTGGGTCCCGTAACTCCTTCCGGTTCAAAAGTTATGGCCGTCTGAAGGGTGGGAGATCAGAACCTGCGTACGGGAACGTACGATATGAAAGAATAAAGTGCAGATGAGTTGATGGGTGCAATCATACCAGCACTAATGCACCGGATCCCATCAGAACTCCGAAGTTAAGCGTGCTCGGGCGAGAGTAGTACTAGGATGGGTGACCCCCTGCGAAGTCCTCGTCTTGCACCCCTTTTGCGAGTAAGTCAATTTTTTTCATCATTTCAGTTGTTCTTACTGAGGTGCGAAAATCGGTGACTTGCTAATGGTTGAAGAGTGCGAAGAAGGAAGTCATGAAGTTCTTCACGCGCTGATAACGAGCGTGTCCCACAGCCTTAAACGTGCCGAAAAGCAGCATTTAAGGTCGAAAAGTGCCCAAAATTGCTCGAAACGACATTTTTTCCGCCCCCGGCAATAGCGGCGGGCCTTGCCCGTGGCTAGGGATGAGGGGCTCGGCGAGAGGTTCACGATGATATTCTGTGGGTCCCGTAATTCCTTCCGGTTCAAAAGTTATGGCCTTCTGAAGGGTGGGAGATCAGAACCTGCGTACGGGAGCGTACGATATGAAAGAATAAAGTGCGGATGAGTTGATGGGTGCGATCATACCACCTCTAATGCACCGGATCCTATAAGAACTCTGAAGTTAAGCGTGCTTGGGCGAGAGTAGTACTACGATGGGTTACCCCCTGGGAAGTCCTCATGTTGTACCCCTTTTTGCGAGTACGTCAAATTTTTTTTTTCATCATTTCCGTTGCTCTTACTGAGGTAGGAAAATCGATGACCTGCTAGTGGTTGAAGAGTCCGAAGAAGGAAGGCACGATGTTCTTCCCGCGCTGATAACGAGCGGGTCCCACAGACTTAAACGTGACGAAAAGCAGCATTTAAGGTCGAAAAGTGCCCAAAACGGCTCGAAACGACCTTTTTTCCCCCCGGCATTAGCGACGGGCTTCTCACGGGTCGGGGGACGAGGAGCTCGGCGAGAGCTTCGCGATGATATGCTGTGGGTCCCGTAACTCCTTCCTGTTCAAAAGTTATGGCCATCTGAAGGGTGGGAGATCAGAACCTGCGTACGGGAGCGTACGATATGAAAGAATAAAGTGCAGACGGGTTGATGGGTGCGATCATATCAGCACTAATGCACCGGATCCCATCAGAACTCCGAAGTTAAGCGTGCATGGCCGAGAGTAGTACTAGGATGGGTGTCGAAAAATGCCCAAAACGGCTCGAAACGACCTTTTTTCTGCCCCTAGAATTAGCGGAGGGCTTAGCCCGCTGCTGGGGATGAGGGCCTCGGCGAGAGCTTCGCGATGATATGCTGTGGGTCCCGTAACTCCTTCCGGTTCAAAGGTTATGGCGGTCTGAAGGGTGGGAGATCAGAACCTGCGTACGGGAGCGTACGATATGAAAGAATAAAGTGCGGATGGGTTGATGGGTGCGATCATACCAGCACTAATGCACCGGATCCCATCAGAACTCCGAAGTTAAGCGTGCTCGGGCGAGAGTAGTACTAGGATAGGTGACCCCCTGGGAAGTCCTCGTCTTGCACCCTTTTTGCGAGTACGTCAATTTTTTTTTCATCATTGGAGTTGTTTTTACCGAGGTGCCATATCTACCACTCGGGGGCAGGAAGCGGTGTATGTGAACCCAGACATGCTTGCCACCTTACCTACCTTTTTGGGAACTGATGTGGAGAGCCCGGTTGAATTCCTCCGTGAGTTTGATAAGACATGCAGAGTGCAAAGACCAGAGGGGTCAAATGAAGAAGATTTCAAGCTAAAGGTTATTCCACTCTCTCTGAAGAGCGAAGCAGATGCCTGGTTTAGAGGATTGGAACTCAACAGCATACAGACATGGTCAGTTTTCAAGGTGGAGTTCCTGAATAAATTCTTCCCAGCAACAAAAGCAAATGCACTCTGAAGGTAAATCAGGGAGGCTACCCAAGAGTACGGATAAAGCTTGAGCAAGTACTGGCATAGATACAAAGGTCTTTTGGATGAATGTCCAAATCATAATCTGATGGAAGTGGAGGTCTACTCAAAATTTTATGATGGAATGGATGCAAGGAGTAAGGACTTGGTAAACTCGTCAAGTGGAGGGAGTTTTTACAGACTTAGGTTGAGTAAGGCCAAGATTGTCTTGGAAAAGCTTCTAAATGCAAGAAGAGAGTATTACAGCAGTGACCCCATTGCAAGAAAAGGTGAAGAGTACTCCCACAGAGGACAAGGACAATCTACCAAAGAGTCGGATTGACAAGCTAGAGGAAACCCTTTAGTCGATGGCCGAGTCAAGACAACATCCAACATTCCAATACAAACCCACTTCCAGAGTGATCAAGTGAGTCATCACCAGAATACAGGGGAGATCTGGAGTTCAATGAGTAGTTGGACCACTAGAGGTCAAGCAGGGGTGTACTAACAGGAATACCCACATTGTGGAGAATGGAGCTGGTCGGAAGAGAACCTACCTTTCCCATACCATAAAAAACTCTATCCGATTTCCTCTCAAACTCCCACTTGGCAAATAGGATATCCACACTACCAACCTCACCGTGAATTTCAAAGCCATGAGTTCAGCCCACCGACATACCAACCTGACTGTTACATTCATTAGCCTTCAATCCCAAGTAATCCTTATCAGACCTACCCTTCCGAGGCAGGGGACCACTTCCCTACATGGTCAACTGAGGATTGGCAAGCTCAAGAGCCTCACCATTACCAAGACCAAACTTGTCTTGATCAACATCTATATCAACATGATAAGGCTTATTTCATGCATCGGTTTAAGGGTAAAATGTATGCTACTTGATCGGTTTATCGCACAAAACAAGTGTTAAATGTGCAGAAATGCCACTTGACCAAAGCAGCAAGGCCAAACTGATCAAGCAAGTACAAAAGGCGATAAAAGGCCAAGAATCGGGGGAGTTAATCAAGGGGGAGTGATCAAGCAGTTATGCGGGGACCGCTGCCTTCTAGAAGAAAAACACGTGAGGAAATGAGCTGGATATGACGCACCATTCTGTTATCAAGGAAGACGTTCTAGAAGGGGACACGTGCTAGCTTATGAGACGCAAGGACGGAGCTGAGTCAGGAATCTGTTACTTAAAAGCGTCGTCTTTCTAGAAGGGAGGGCACGTAGCAATCAATGAGTCGCTCCTTCTCAGCATGAGCGAATATTCCCTGTCAAGATCGTTATCCAGCTGGAGGCCGAATCGAGCTTATAAATAGAGGGTGTGCCATCACAAATAAAAAGAGATCTGACACTTTACTTTCCGTCTAGTTTAGCTTAGCTTAGTTATCTAGTTTAGTTCAGCTCTCTAGCTTAGTTTAGTTCAGTTCTCTAGCTTAGCTTAAATAGTGTAGCTAAAAGGGCGACTGAAGGGAGCGCTGCAGAATACTCATTTCTGTTAGCGTTATCTTAAGTTTCCCGCTGATATTCTTCTTAGTTTTTACCGCTTTCTTAGTTTTCGAAGTGTTAGCTTAGTTTAAATTTACGCTGTACTCAGTTTTTAGTTTAATCGAAGTTATTTTTCTTTTACATCCTCACATTTACTTTTCTGCTGTTACCTGCAATTTACTTGACCCTGTAGTTAAAGTTCCATTGATCAAGCTAGCTAGTTTAATTCTGACTAGATTAAAAACAGTAGTTAAAAACTCCCAAGTTAAAGCGTGGCAGCAGCCAACCCCCCTGTTCACAACTCACATACTCGACACACCATCTTCTCTGTGGGATCGACCCCGAACTTGCCGCTTTACTGTTAAAGTTGTGCAAAAATTGGGAGTTATAAATATTTTTCTTGCGTGAGTCGGTTTGAGGATTGATTTGATTAAGTGGCAGCGACAATTTGCTAATTGATCCGAACGGTTCGATTATCTTCCATATAACTTGATCCAATTCCAATCCGTTGATCTCGACCTCACCAAAATGGCGCCGTTACCGGGGAAGCATGGTGTTATTTTATGTTTGTGTGTAGTGCGTAGGAGTAAATAGTTTTATTTCTTTCTTTTCTCATTTGTTTTTCCTGCTGTTGATGAGAAGGTACCACCAAGGCGATTACTGGAATCATCCCTTGATATACAGAAGAACTAACACTCAGTGGAGAATCCAGGAAGTCGGCGTAGTTACCACTCGTTACAGAGCCGCACAAGCAGCAGCAGCCACCGAGCAGAACACAAACTCACCACCACTTGAACAAGCAGAAGTAAAAATGGCCCTTGTCCCTGACGACTCAGGAATCGGCTCTTTACACGCTCATGATGAGAGAGAGCCCACACATGCCATCGCCGCTACTCCTGGGATGCGGACCATCGCAATCAAATCAGTAGTACTGGCCGTTTTGTCCCACTTCTACGGCCTTTCGAAGGAGTGTCCGTATGCTTTTCTGGAGGAATTCTGCCGATACTGTGATATTCAGCCCGTGCCAGCTGGATCCACATCCGAAGATTACGGGCTTAAGGCTATTCCCTTCATTTTGAAGGGCGACGTAGGTGTCTGGCTGTCTAGGCTGCCAGAAGGATCCATCAGGACTTGGGCCGAATTCCGCATGATATTCCTTGATCGTTTTTTTCCAGCATCGAAAACAAGTGCCCTGAAAAGGGAAATTACAGAAGTCAGAAAGGAGTATGACGAGCCCCTCGGCTAGTACTGAGATAGGTTCCAAGGGCTGCTCCAAGCATGCCCTAACCACAAGCTGGGAGAGAAGGAGATCTACTCGATCTTCTATGGCGGACTCACTGTGGAGAGCAAGAACGACCTCAACCTCGCAGCACAAGGGGATTTCTCAAAAACCCTTTTTAGCCAAGCTAAGAATATCCTGGAGAGGCTAATTGAGGCCAAGCGGTCGTATGAGACATCTCGGGGGCAGTATAGGAGAGGAGCAGTGCACATGGCAGAGGCGCGGAATGATAAAAAGTTGGAGGCTCGATTTGACCAGCTGGAAAAAAAATTGCTAGAGGCAGTAGAGAAAGCCAGGCCACCTCCACCACCTACACCAAAAGAGCTCCATTATGTGCCGCAGCCGTCACCACCAGAAGAGAATCACTACTACTATTGCGAGTTTCCCCTGAGGTTGAGCCGCAGACCCAAGCAAATTCCGTTGGCCACTGGAACGCGAATGGCAACTGGATCTAGGGGAAGCAGAGAGATGCTCCATGGAGGGACCACCCCAATTATCGATTGACTGATCAGGAGCAAGGCAAACCGCTCCAGTTATTAACCCAGTAAGTACAATCCTTGGAAGGGAAACCCAACTGGCCCACACGGATCCATGATAGACCAAACTCTGGAGGAAACAGAATACAGAACGTACCTCAAGGAAACTGGTCCAGTGGAGGACATCCCAACTGGTCAAGCGGACAACCGGAGGGAAACTGTGGGTACAAACAGTAAGGCCCTCAGTTTAGCAACCAGGGAAGACAGCCGAACAACCAGATCGTCACGTACATCCCACCACACCTACCGGGAAATCAGCACCCTAGAAATCAACAGTACAACCAGCCGCGATATCAGCAAGAACACTATGGGCAATCTGACTACCCGCAACCCAACTATAGTGAGGGACTGCCAAATCAAAGATACAACTGACACCCCAACGAAGGCCATGGAGATATGTTGGTACCGCACCATCCAAATGATGTGATGCGGGAAATCCAGGAGGCTCAGAAAGAGCAGCGGGCGGCGTTGGAAATGCTGACGAAACAACTCTCTCAAGTTGCAGAGTCGTTGGGCGAGTTGAAGGGGAATGAAGCCACTATACAACCACCTGGTCGCGAGAATATTATTGAAGTATCCTTGAGGTCAGGAAAAATCTACCAGCAACTGGTTCCGGACAAAGCCGTGAGGGAGAGGGAGAATCCAATGTTGAAGATCGAGCAAAAGAAAAAGACAAGGAAAATGTGGGAGGTGAAGCCTCGGAAGAAAGTCAGAAAGAAGAAGCTGAGAAGGTTAAGCCATATCCGTACCGCAGAATGGTGACAAGAAGGAAAGAAGCCACAATCGATGTGGCAAATATGTTCAAAGATGTAGACGTGAAGGTGCAGCTTTTAAAGACATTAAAAATGCCCCCGATCAGCAAATTCATTTAAGACTACCTGGCAGGGAAGGTCTATGAGAAAGGGGGACTAATTACAGACGAGAACGTCTCTGCCGTAATCCAGAGAAGCGACCTCCCCTCCAAGAAAACTGATCCTGGAATGTTCACACTCCCTATTTCTATCGGAGACATCCAGGTGGAGTACGCGATGTATGATTTAGGCGCATCAATCAACGTTCTGCCATACTCCGTCTATCGGATGTTAGGAGCAGCCAAGCTCGTCGACACTGACATAATGATACAGTTGGCCGACAGATCGTGTATTCACCCAGAGGGGATTTTGGAAGACGTGATTGTTAAGGTGAATAACTTTCTATACCCAGCTGATTTTTTTGTGATCAAAATGACGGAACCCGCGACAAAGGAGTCGAGTGGAGTCCTACTAGGACGACCGTTCCTGTCAATAGCCAGCACTATTATAGACGTCCGAAATGGGACGATAAGCCTAGATTTCAAGGGAGAGCAGTATACGTTCAATATTGATGAAGCCATGAAAAAGCCAGCTGACGGCGAAAACGTATACTCCATAGATGTGACTGAGCCCTTGGTACAGGAGTATTTGGAAGAAGAATTATTAAAGAGACAGTTCACTGACTCCGTTGCAGATAAGGAGGTCGAAAAAGAAGTGGAAGAGTGGTACGATACCATGAAAATCGGAGAGATGGACGACCAGGCCGTTGTGAAAGCAATATCGGAATTTTGCGGGCACCCGTGGCCAGCTGGGTCAAGTAAGACAGCTCAAGTTTCTAGCTTAGCAAAGCAGCTTGATCAAGGAAAGCCACTGGGTAATGAAACTACAGAAAACCCTCTGCCCACCGAAGAACCAAAGTCCGCGAAGGAGTTGAAACCCCTTCCAGCACATCTAAAGTACGCCTTCCTGGGTGAAGGCAAAACTATGCCCGTCATTATAAACAGTCAATTAACCCAAGGGCAGGAAGACAAGTTACTGTAAGTATTACGAAGGAATCAGAAGGCTATCGGCTGGAAGCTGACAGACTTGGTAGGCATTAGCCCGGATTTGTGTATGCATCGAATCCGATTGGAGGAAGGAGCCAAGCCACACCGCGACCAACAACGGAAACTCAACCCAAACATGAGGGAAGAAGTGCTGAAGGAAATTGTCAAGTTGGTTTCAACCAGAATTATCTATTCCATTCCCGACAGTAACTGGGTCAGCCCAGTACACATGGTGCCTAAGAAATGAGGGATTCAAGTGGTGAAAAACGAATTGATCCCGACAAGGCCAGTTACTGGGTGGAGAATGTGCATAGACTATAGGAAGCTGAACCAAGCCACAAAGAAAGATCATTTCCCTCTGGCGTTCATTGATCAAATGTTGGAGAAGTTTGACAGGGAAACAATACTTCAGCTTCCTGGATGGTTATAGTGGCTATTTCCAGATCGCTGTAAATCCAGATGACCAAGAAAAGACGACATTCACCTGCCCCTTTGGCACTTACGTTTACAGGAGGATGCCCTTTGGCCTCTGCAATGCTCCGGGCACTTTCCAGAGATGTATGATGAGCATTTTCTCGGACCTATTGGAAGATTGTATTGAGATCTTCATGGACGATTTCACTGTATACGGGGATGATTTTGATCAAGGGTTGCATAGCCTGAACAGGGTATTGGAAAGATGCCGCCAGAAAGACTTAGTTCCGAACTTCGAGAAATGCCATTTTATGGTTACTGAAGGAATAGTTCTGGGCCACGTGGTATCAAGCAAGGGAATAGAGGTCGACCCAGCAAAGGTAGCAGTCATTGCAAAACTCCCATACCCTACCAACCAGAAAGAGATCAGAGACTTTTTAGGGCACGCTGGGTTCTATAGGAGATTCATCAAAGATTTCGCAAAGATAGCCCAGCCTCTAACCAGGCTTCTCCAGAACGATGTGGAATTTGAATTCTCGGATGCCTGCAAGGCGGTATTTCAGTTTCTAAAGGACTGATTGATAAGATCTCCAATAATACGTGCTCCCGACTGGAATCACCCCATTGAGGTGATGTGTGATGCTAGTGACTATGTTGTGGGGGCGGTATTAGGTCAGAAAATCGAAGGGAAGAGTTACGTCATCTTTTATGCCTCCAAGACTCTGAATCAGGCACAAAAGAACTATGATGTGACCGAAAAGGAGATGCTATCAGTAGTCTTCGCATTTGAGAAGTTCAGGCCTTACCTTCTTGGGTCCAAGGTGATTGTCTATACAGATCATGCGGCCATCAAATACCTCTTGGCAAAGAAAGAGTCAAAGCCGCGGTTGATCAGATGGGTAATCCTTCTATAGGAGTTTGATTGGGAAGCAGTGGATAAGAAAGGATGTGAAAACAAGGTGGCAGATCACCTAAGTCGAATTCTCCAAGAAGATAATGATGAAGCCATTCCAGACGCTTTCCCTGAAGAGCATCTCTGCCTGATCAAATCAATACCTGTGTGCCAGTGGATCAACCAAGAGGAAGAAATTGCTCAAGCCAACCAAGGAAGCAAAGGACAGATGTAACATCCCAAAAATTTGCGATGTTTATTTAATAAGTTGATTTGAAATTTCAATTATGAAACTTTTGTTTCTATGCGATTAAGTGAATTATGTGAAATAATTGTCGTGGGTGATGTGGAATGAAGTGGTTGATATTTTTTATATTTTCCAATGTGGGGAAATAATTTAATAGGATCATGCATATATTTTTCTGAGCCAATTCATTGGAATTTCGGCCCTTTCTAATTTTTGGAAATAGTATTACATTTCTTGGATTTAATTAATTGTTTTGGGATATTTATCCAAATTAAATTCAAACCAAATTATCCCTAATTTGTACAACATGGAATCCGAACTCTAACCTATTCTTTTGAAGTTTTCGAAAAATCCCCTATTTAATAGGAGGATGAATTATTTTTCCTTGATTTAATTGGTGCCTTATTGATTCCCTTCTTTTAATTAAATCCAATTAAATCATGTCACATTTTATTTCTTCACCCAAATTAAATTAAGAGTTGAATTATTCCTTGTGGCTAATTAAGCCAATTTTCGCCCTCCCCCCTCTATTTTGTAGAGGAGATTATAATTGTTACCTAATTTATGGGAGTCTTTTCCTATAAAGAAACTACCAAATTTAAATCCTATTCTATTTAATTGAGGATTTAAATAATTTTCTTGTGCACACTCCTTGAATTTTCGGCCCCCTCATTATTTTTCCTACTTGGAGATTTAATTTATTTGTTCCCTTGTGTATGGAATATTCATTGTTTTATTTCCTAAATTGTGGATCTATTTCTCTCCAAGTAAATACCAAATAATTCTTTGTTAATTCTCAGCCATAAATTTCGAAAGTTATGCCTTCTTTTTAATTGTGGGATTTTAATTATTGGCCTCTATTTTATTCCTCCACAATTAATTAATTTTGTGGGATTAAACCTAGAACTATATAATCACCTAAACTAAACCCTAGCCCCCATTCCCTCAAAATTTTCGCCACTCTCCTCTCTCCCTCTCTCTCTCGCACGCCTCTCCTCTCCCACACACATTCTCTTCGAAAATCATCCATTCAATCCTTGTTCTTGCATCCGTTGAAGTTAATTTTCAAGAGTCTCCGACGAATCACATCAATTCTTGTTTCTACCGATTCGTTTTCATCAAGAGAGGTATATTTGATTCACTTTCCCTCAATCTTTTCATATAATCCTTGTTCTTGAACCCTACATGCATATAGTGAGTGTAGCAATGATAGATCGCAAAATTAATCGGTGGGAAAGTGTGTTTGCATGAGAACTTTGATAATTATGCGATTTTGATTGAGTTTATGTGAAGTTTGATTTGAATCTTCGGTGAATGATGTGAGTTTATGTGCAAACATGATTATGAGAACCTTTTTGAGCATGATTTTGTGTTATAAGCATGAAAAATAGTATTTGGATGATTGAGGAAGAAACCCTAATTTCGAATTTGTGAGCCTGAAATCTGTGACGTTCGAACAGCAGTTTCTGATGTGTAATTGACCTATCAAACGATCTAATTTTGATGTGAAAATTTTACTGAGTAAATATCAAGGTATTTTCTGTGTCTCGTGTGAATTTCAGCCCTTTTTGTATAAAAATGGATTTTTAATAAATGTTTGAAGTTGACTGCACAATTCTACCAGAAACTTGTGTTCTCGCCCAGAAAGTTTCGTATTCTGTTTGACCTACCAAATTACCTCCGTTTGATGCGATTCTTGAACTAAATGAACTTTTGAAGTGTCTTCTGAGTCGTGTAAAAAGTTCAGACTCATTGGACATCGGATGAATTTATGGAGAATTTTTCAAATGAACTGCGTAATGCTGCCAGAATTTTTATGTTCCGACCAGAGAGTTGTATAACTGTTTTGACTGACCAAATGCCATGATTAGTGTGAAACTTTAACTGAATGAACTTGAATGTGTCTACTGTGTTGTGACCAAATTTTAGCTTCATATGAGGTCGGATGAATTTTTGGTGATTTTTACAAACCAACCGCGCAGTTCTGCCAGTTTTGTTGTTATAATATCAGTTGTTGCTAAGTTTGATGAACTATATGATGCATGTATGATTTGGGAAAGTATCCTATGACGTGATTATGTGTGACACGTTGAGAAATAATATGGCATGTTTTTTCCTTATGTCGATGAATGATGGGATGGGTAATTTAAGGGAAACGATAAAAAGGAACAATAGGACATGCATGATAACATAAGTTTATGGAAAGCTGATTGTGTTGTCGTTGGCAAGGGTGATTAAGTATACGTGAGCTCGAGGAACGAGAGTTGCATAAGTTGGAATTGTGCTGTTAAGCAATTGAGGTGGGCTTTCTTTTCAAACCTCTTTATTTTCCGAAAATATTACGTGGTGTTATAAGGGTGGTTTAACTGTTATGTCATGCTATGTTTTTGTTTGTGAGATTGTTGCCTGATGCCTAGTTCGTCTGAGCTTGCTCCGTTAGGCTATAGGGCTGTGTTGTGAAACGAATTCGGGTCTGAGTAGGGCCGCAAACCCTATCAGGCTGTGTACACTGGTGGGATCGTGAGTCGTCCTTGCTAGTCGGCCGGTCTCGTGGGCGAATAGTGTGACCACACTTTCGTCGCACTGTGATATGATGATTGTGATTGATGGAATGATGTGAAAAGTGGGGAGATAAATTGTCTGGCCAGACTTGAAATGTTTTTGTGTTCTCGTGATATTTCTTACTACATATAAAACTCGAGATCACTGGTATGGATGACATAACTAATATAAAATGTTTTCGGCATGAGCCCATTGAGTACAACAAGTACTCAGCCCTGCATATTATTTTTTTCTTATGTGCAGGTTGAGCGGGATGTTGAGGAGGATGTTTAGTTGGACTTAGGATACGTTGTGTCTTCATACATAGGCGTTATCCTTGACTCTCTTTAAACCTTATTTCCGCTGCTATGTTTTTTTTTAACTATGTTTCACTACTTTAATATTTTCCGTACTATGTTTGAGTATGTTTTGGTTGTGTCACGCTTGAAACAAGTATTTACAATGTTACTTGAAAATGATGTCTCCCGCTCTTTAAACTAAATGTTTTCTTAGGAGTTGATTGAGTTTTAATATTTATTGTTTCTCCGCTGCTTCTTTTAAAAGTGTTTATCATAAGTCGTTTTTATTTAATAGTAAAATTATAACTTTAAGCTTATTTAAAACAAAAAAAGAGTTTTTCATCCTTTAAGTTAATTAAGTTTTCATAAAAGTCTATCCTTGCATGTTGTATCACGATCGCCGCGTTTGTAGTACCCCTAGTATGGGCGGTCGTGACAACAGAACATGAGGAAATAGCCATGGTTCGCGGACATGGCTAATTACTTGGTAACAGGGGAGGAGTTACCCAAAAGTGACGAAATTTAAAGGGCACAGAAGTTAAAGATTAAAAGCGATTCCCGATACTTCTATTGGGATGATCCTTACCTCTGGAAAATGGGGACAAATCAAGTAATTCGACGCTGTATACCAGAATGGGAGCAGGAAGACGTAATGATCCACTACCACACACTAGCTTGCGGGGGTCATTTTGGGCCAAAGAAAACATCAAGGAAAATACTTGATAGTGGGTTTTATTGGCCGTCCATCCATAGAGATGCTTATGAATTCTGCAAGAAGTGCCCTCGATGTCAACTTACTGGAGGAATATCTACTAGAGACGAGATACCTCAGATCCCCATTATTGTCTGTGAAATATTCAATGTATGGGGAATGGACTTCATGGGACCCTTTCCCGCATATGAAGGTAATCTCTACATACTGGTGGCAGTACACTATGTGTCCAAATGGATCGAGGCGAAGGCAACTAGGATGTGTGAGTCTAGAGAAGTGGTGAAGTTCTTGAAATCTAACATATTTACCCGATACGGAGTGCTAGGGGCTATTATCTCTGACCAAGGGACTCATTTCGTCAACAGAACTATCGAAGCTTTGAAGCGAAAATATGGAGTCCACCACTGCCTATCCACACCTTACCACCCACAGTCCAATGGCCAGGCTGAAATCTCTAATAGAGAAATCAAGGCGATTCTAGAAAAGACGGTCAATCCCACGAGGAAAGACTGGAGTTGTCGACTGGAGACGCACTCTGGGCCTACAGGACAGCGTTCAAAACGCCTATTGGAATGTCCCCATACCGGCTCGTATTTGGGAAGATGTGCCATCAGCCGGTGGGAGTTGAGCATCAAGCTTACTGGGCAATCAAGGAAATGAATATGAATACTGAGGTTGGAGCTGCAGAGAGGAGAATGCAGTTACAGGAGCTGGAAGAGCTTCGTCTGGACACCTATGACTCTGCCATGTGGTACAAAGAAAAGACGAAAATGTGGCATGATAAGAACCTTTGCAAGAAGGAACTAAAGGTAGGCCAGAAAGTTTTGCTGTTTCAGTCCAGACTGAAATTGATGCCAGGAAAGCTCAGATCTAGGTGGATAGGTCCTTATACAACTATCGCCACCCGAGCGAATGGAGCAGTCGAACTCCAAGGAAGCGATCCTGATTCACCTTCTTTCATGGTGAATGGACATAGGGTTAAACCATACAGAGAAGGAATGGCGGCATTTGTAGTGGACGACATTCCACTACTAATGCCTAACTCTCTCTAGTAGACAGGTAAAAAGGGTTGACTGGGCACTCATGGGAAGTCTGCTTGATCAAGCGACAAAGACTTAATCAATTAAACTGATCAAGTGACATCCTAGGGGAACCCAGTCAAGTCCTTAGTAGTTAGTGTAAATAGTCTTTAGTAGGTTAGTTTTATTTTATTAATTAATTAAAAGTCGGAAGAAAGGAAGGAAACTGATCAAGTGGAGCCAACTGATTTTGATCAAAAACTGATTCTCCACTTGGTCAGAACAATTCGAATTTAATTGATGGTACAGTGATTAAGTTGAGTAGGGCAGGAGATGAAAGGATGTGCACAGTCACTGAAAAGGTGTCAGGAAGCGCCAACCGTCACAGTGGAAGGACACCTTGGAGAGAGGGACAAAACGTATCAGAGAAGCTAAGCCAGCTGGCACTCTGAAAAGGCGCGTTTGTACGCGAAGAGCCGCAAGGATCTTAACAGTATAGAATCCCAACAGTCGCGATTTTATTATAAAGCCAGATTTCGGATTTGCAGACCACTTTTACCCGAGCCATCTACGATTCATTCCTTTTACTCTCCTCAAGAATCCTCCTAAGTTCAAAACTCTTTTTCCAAAAAAACATCACCTCCTCCAACACAATCTACCCACATTACCAGTAAATATGTTGCTCGAACAGCTCCCAACTTCATATTCATCCTCCAGTACTAGCGCCGATAGTGATAACCGACAGGCCTCCTCTCAGGCCCAAATAGAAAACCCTAGCCCACCAACACCAACTAACGCTCCACTACCAGAGGTGGACGAAGAAGCTCAACGTCGCTTGACCAAAATTCTCTGGAGTCTGCCCTCCGATTTGGATCCCGCCATTGCTTATGCAACCTTGAAGGCACGACTGGGAATCTCCTTGTCAAAGTACCGAGCCACAACGTCCAAAACACAAGCCCCTCTTCGTATCACTGATCCTACGACCTCCGTTCCCTTGGTACCATACGGTGGGGATGATTCTGAAGACGAGAAAGAGGCGCAACTCGCCACCCCTCCGGTCGAAGGAGCACTGACTGTACAGCCGCCACATGCAGAAGGCACGGCTGCTCCCAGCACTCCGACACCACCCAGTCACGGAGGATCCAACTCCCCTACCCTCCAAGGGCTGACACAACCAATTGAGGTTGTAAACATTGACGACGATCCTACAGAGGACCTTCTGCCTCCTCCTAGAGAACTATTACAATGAAGGGGAGCGGAATGGAACTTCATCTCTCAAGCAGAGGATGAATCGGTTTCAGAGGAGGAAGATGAGTTACTGCACCGTCGAGCACGAAAAGGGGGCGTCAATAAGCTGGTAGAAGAAGTGGAGGCCAGAATGGCCAGCATGCAAAGGGCAGAAGAAGGGCAAGAGGAAAGACGTCGTATAGCATGACAACTGTTGAGTACACTAGATGAGCCAGAGAACCTAGGAGCCGCTGGGGTGATAAACTAGGAGGCCAGAGAGGCCGAGAAAAAAAAGAAGGCTGTTGAGGAAGGCCAGAAGAAAAGGAAGGGGAAGGAGACTGTTCCCCCTCCCTCGAAGAAGATGCGCCCCGCCACAAAGGGCATCGTTATTGCTGATCAACCTGCCCCTTCAAAAGAAGGAGATGGGGGCAGTGACATTGAGGATAGGGAACTCCGGTGGGCCCGGACATCCTGCAGGCAACAGGGAAGGCCGACATCACCCTCCGCTCCTGAATATACCAAACAGACTGTGGTGTTGACCACAAACCTCCTCCGGCAGATGCTGGTATTTGAAAACCCCAAGTGGAATAAGAAGGTCCAACAGAGGGTGACGGACACGAAGAAGCTAAAGGCAGGCAAGAAACTTCACCAGCCATCCCTAGAGACGATCCGGGTTGAGGAAAAATTTACCCTGCATATTACTGGGATTGGTTTTGAATGGCTGCTGGAGATCGAGGATACCTTCGTGCCCGCAGATCTGGCCAAAGAGTTCTTCACATCCTTCCGGTATACTGGAAGTATGAACTTGGAGGCCAAGAGCATTTCCTTCCGGGTGTTCAGGCGCAAACAGAAGATGACCCTGAACGAGTTCTCTGTGCGAATGGGGCTGCATACAGAAGCTCAGGTCGCTAGTGGAGAATGGTTCGGGCGCGACATCGGCCTTCCTCAGAGGAGGTCTGACTTTGATCAGCAGACAGTCTGGCAGGCCTTATGCAACGGACGTGCCCCCGAGTTTAAAGCTTTTGAGTCCAGAGGGGACCATATTACTGATCCGTCCCTCCGTCTTGCTCAAGCCTACCTTGCATGCAATCTCCTTGGCCACCACAACACATTGTCAATCATCACTCTGGTCGAGCTCTATTTTATGTGGTGCATGAAGGAACAAAGAAGGGTGCATCTGGGCTACTGGATTGCTTACTCGATCAGTCAGATTGCAAATCACCCTGCCCTCCACCTCAACGTTTGCCACCTTCTCGGAGCCTACCTAAGGAGAAATTGGACCCTGGAATTCCAGGAGGGTGTGGAGCTTCCCAGTCGCTGCCCAAAACTAGAACTGTTTGACACTGATTTCATTGTAAGAATTCAGGTACTTGAAAGGCTGCGCGACTGGAGACTCCGCTTTATCTCGAAGGTTTGGAAGAAAAGCAGGCAGAGCAACAGGGGGCAAGGCAGGCAGAGCTAGAAGAGGCCAGACGCGATAAAAGAAGGATGACGACGGATCGGCCGGCGAGTCCCGACAGGCAGCCAAGGTGTCTGGTCTAAGTGTGAGAAGTTTTCCTTGTTTGTTCTGCCGATGCCTGTGCCTAACCCTTTTTTCCACTGCATCCAGTCCCTCGAGGATGAGTTCATATGCAGTGGGGAGGGGGGACGGGTTAGTTACAGTAGAATCATACATGCAAAAATTAACAAATTCCAGTTAGTAATTAATTAGGCAATATGCATGAAATTGGATAAATGGAAGACTTGATTACCTTTTGGAAGAGTTAGAAAAAGGATTCAGTATGCTCGCATGTAAAAACTTGATTGCAAAAACTTGATCAATTTGAACGACGCAAGTATGATGGAATTCTCAAATTCTAAACCAACTGTGAAGCCTCTCCATATGTGAGTTATAAGCCAAAAATAGAACACTTTCTACTATTTTTACAAAAGATATGTTTACGAGAGGCTGACTTTTAGTATTGAGATGAAAATTGCACAAGTAGTAAGGACTAAAGGCATTAGGACTTAACCACTTGAGCCGTTTTTTCCCTTCGTTCCACAAACCCGCCTCACTAATCAAGGCACCCCTTAGTTAACAACGTTGAGTCCATACACTTTTACCCATTCTTTGAAGCCTTAAAACCAAATTTTACGTTTTACATCACGTGAGAAAAAGGGTTAAAGAAATGAAATATAACAAAAGGGGATGGCAATAGAATGTTTAAAAAAAAGGGTAGCCGGGTTGATCAAGTTAGACAATCGGGTTGATCATATAAAAAAATTAGGAATGTAGAAAATGTTTGAAAAAAAGAAAGGGGCAGGAAATAGTTGTAACCTGACCCAGAAAATCAACAAAAAAAATATTTAAGCCGAAAGTTATAAGGCTAAAGGTCGAAAATTGACCGAGAAAGAGCATCAAGAAGAGGAAGAATAAACATCCCAAATCTGGTCCAGAGAGTTTAGTCAGATCTTTGGCTTTTTGACTAATGTGATTTTTCTTTTTAAATTTTATTTTTGAACTTAGAACCCCTAGGACCCTGCCCTAATACGTTACTACCCTTGAGCCCCGTTACAACCCAAAACAAAGACCTTAAGGAACTATCTTGTGCATTCCAATTCAAAGTATTAAATTTATGGCAACACCGAGTGAACAGTCCTAACACCTCTGTTGAGAAATGAGTGACTGAGTGAATCCAACAGTGGTTTTTAAATTGAGCAATCTTGACAAGCTGACACCTTGATCAAGCAAAAGCGAAAGAGAAGGAACACAAGCTACTGGCAAATGGATTGACCTCGACCTCGGGTATGATTGTCGAAAAATTATCCCGTCTAATGCATGCATGTGAATGTTAGGGTTTGTATACTAGAAATCATCTTTCGAGTGATTGAATACTATAAAACTCTAATAATTAATTTCCAATGAATGCAACAGATTATTTTTGTCATAATGTTGTTATGTTTTACATTTAATGGATGTTTATTGCATATTTAAATGTATAAACGATCATAACATAAGTCTAAGTCTTTGTTCTAGTAGACCGGTTGTGGGCTGCGCTCAATTTAAGGTACGCGGTCAGTTCTGAACAAAGAAAAATAAGAATTTCACAACCCAGATAGACCTAGACTACCTATCGTGAAAGGTTGCAATGTCAGTCAGATTATTTCGAAGCCTTATTGAAATATGATGATGTTGGTGTGGTATAACACTGAATAGATTTAACAGCAAGACGAGTCTTTATGCTATCTACTGAAAGACGAGGTCTTGATAATTAATTTCTTAATCTATGTACGTTAGCATTGAGCATACGATATTGAGTATCTACTACTTTGACTTACCAAAGGTGCGGTTTTTTCGTCACCCAATGATCCAGGTATATTGGGTAGTGGTGATCATTATCTAGCGGTGCTAGGATTGCTATTATGTTGAATCGTGCGCGAGTAGAGTCTCGTTCGATAACATCCACAAGAGGAGTCGAAACAAGGTTTTATTATTCGGAACCTAGCTAGTTGGAGTTTAATTACTCTATGAATAATAATAAGAGTTTCTTGCTAAGTCCACTCTTGGAGAATAAAATATGTTAATTAATTAAGTAATTAATTAATGGAAGTTTTTATCTTAAGCGCGGGAAATGAATTAAACAAATAAAAAGAAACCCGAAATACTTGTAATTTCGGATTTGGAAAGGCAGTGCAATATTACTTCTGTAGTGGCTGCTTATAATATTCCAATATAAGCTTATATTAAATTGTGGGTTCAATTTAATTAGTAAAAAGCTAATTGGGTGAGGCCATGTCCAAATTCTTCCTTAGATCCCTGACGGGGCCCAATATGTGACTTAATATAAATAGGAGAATAAAGGAGACGGAAAACATAATAATTATTGCTAGAATTTTCGTCCCCCTCTAGAAAGAGAGAGAATTTGAAAATTGCTCCCTTCTTGAGCTGAGTTCTGTGTTCATTATTCAAGTCCTAGTATTCTGGTGAGATTTGCCCACACAAATATCAGTATACAGTCCGTGACACCAGTCAGAAGATCAGAGGACGAGTATTGAAGATCGTCGCGTGGAGACGAGCAAGCCATCATCGATTCTTGATTGAATCAACGAGGTAAATTGGCTAATTCCGTAGTGAGCATGTTTTAGGGATTTTATAAGCTAAAACATGTTTTAATTCAAGTTATGAGCATGATACATGTGATAATTACGCGAATAGAATTTGTCTAAATAATCTGGTAAATAGATTAATTTTATGTGATCGGATCTCATGCACGCTTCCGCTGCCAACCCCTTCAATTGGTATTAGAGCCAGTCTTTGGCTCTGATTATTTGGATTTAAATTTCGTGAAATTCATGTATGCATGTATTATATAATTGCGAAGCATGTTCTTGGTGTTTTGTTTAATCAATTATGCATGATGATCTCAAGAACTATCGAATCAAAGAACTTGAATTACTCGATCGTACGAGACGTGCGATCCGTCGGCGCTCGCGCCGAGACGGATCGCACCACGTGCGATCATGAAACAGTGTTGTCGATTGAGTGGGAGCCGAGGGATCACGATCACGGGGCGACGCGCAGACGAGCATGGGCTCGAGCGCGACGCCGGCTGAGACTGCAAGCCTTAGGCAGCCCCTGCACCAAGGCCGACTTGAAGGCTGGCACGAAGTGGTGGTTCGTCCGAGAACCACCGAGACACCAGGTGCCGAGAGCTTGAACCGTAGGCGGAAGGAAGGGTGGTCGGAGTTGGCCGAGAGTGGGAGCGCCACCGTGCGCGCCGCTGGCCGAGAGCTCGCGCCACCCGACGGCTCATATGTCCGAGACGGGCGTCAAGACGCTGGACGAGAGGCGCGCACCACCGCGTGTGCGCCTGGCCGAGAAGCGTCGGCACCCGACGAGCCGAGATGCCGTGGCGGGTGCTCGCCGCTGGCCGAGAGGAGCCGCGCCTACGCGCACGCTCCTGGCCGAGACGCTGGCGACACCTGACGAGCCGCTGGCCGAGATGCTGGCGCGCCACCTGTGCGCTGGTGGCCGAGACGCTTTGTGTGTCGTGGTCCGATGAAGAACTCGTCGGATTTTCGCCGTTCATCGTTCGTACGATGAGATAACGATGAAAGATTATTTTAATAATTATTTAATTTTTTAATTAAAAGATATAATTAAAATATTATTATTTAATGGAAATAAAATCCTTTTGGAAGATTTACGTAGATTTTAGGAATATTTTTATTATTATCTATATCTATGGAAATAATTAATTTTATTTTATTCCTAGATGATATTGATGAGAATAATTTAATAGTTTCCTAATATTTATCTAGTTTTTAGGAATATTTTTATTATTATCTATATCTGTGGAAAGTAAATAATATTATTTTGTTCCTAGATGATATGGATGAGAATAATTTAATAGTTTCCTAATTTTTATATATCTAGGATCCTAATTAGGATAGATATGTATGAATACATTAAATAATAAATCTTCTCTTCCTAATCTTAAGCACGGAAATAATTTGAATTTAATTTGTCATCTCTTATTAAGAATTAAATAATTTAATTATTTTAGATATATCTTATAGTAGACATGAATAAGAATTAAATACTGAAACATTATTTTCTTAATGGAAGACGCCAATTATATATAAAGGATAATTGAATAAAAACCATAACCCAAAATATCTAAGCTGTAATTACGAATTCAACGTTTGTATATGGTCTCCACCAATTGGTCTGTAATTTATGAAGCTGTTTCCAATATTATTGCCACCTGCACTGTGGGGACAATAATCCTAGGAAATAGCGAGTTCATAAGGCGAACTTCTCAAATATAAATAGTATGAACTAGAATGTGGTTTCCAATATTATCGCCACCTGCACCGTGGGGACAATAATCCTAAGAAACTACGAGATTCAGAAGTTCACACAGAATTTATGGGATAGCTTGATCTTGTTAGTAGCGCATGAGCATTGTTATGGGAGTGTGTTGTAGAAATGAGATTCTGTAATGCTAAATTCGGTGGTCTTGGTTAGGCAACATTAGGCGGCCATGCCACTCTGTGGTCTCTGGACTATTCGTCGGTGTTGTGACCAGTAAAAATTGTAAGATTTTAATGCGTATTAACTTCTTCTGGAGGATACAAAATTTTAATTTTACTGGTGTAAGATTTTGAAAAGTTTTATGGTTAATCTAATCAAACTTCTCACATAAGTTTATGACAAATGGTAAATATTCTGTTTTGCAGTGCAAATCAAATCGTCAATATGTCGTTCAATCATCTTTCTGCAATACTTAAAGAAAACAAACTCGAGGGCCAAAATTACGTAGAATGGAAACAAAATTTGGACATCGTTCTCACAATAGATGAGTACATCTTTGTACTCACAACCCCGCGACCTCTAGTGCCACCAGCTAACGCTGCGGCAGGAGTCAGAGATGCACACAGACGGTGGCATGAGGCGAATGAGATGGCTAAGTACTATATGTTGGCATCTATGTCATCAGTACTCAAGAATCAGCATTCAGCCATGGAAACTGCCGCCGAGATCATGCAGAATCTCAAGAATCTTTTTGTTACTCAGAATCGAACGGCTAAGTCTCAAGCCTTTCGGAGTATCATGTCGAAGACTATGAAGGAAGGCTCATCTGTGAGGGACCATGTCCTCGAGATGATGGGCCACCTCAACCAAATTGAGGTCTTGGGAGGGACGATCGATCCCGGGTCCCAGGTGACTATTATCCTTCAAAGTCTTCCCCCTAGCTTCCAGCAGTTCAAGCTCAACTTCGAGATGAACAAAAGGAACTACACCTTGGCAGAGCTGTTGACTGAACTTCAGTCGGCAGAGGACCTTATGGTCCAGGCTAAGGTGGCCATCATGACTTCGGTGCCTCATTCCTCTGGCTTCAAGCCTAGCGCGGGAAAAAGGCAGGCACCGAACTCAGGACTGACCAAGATAGCTAAGGGAAAGAAGAAGAAGAGGGCAAACAAGAAGCCCACGGGGAAGTGTTTCAAGTGCGGAGAGAAGGGGCATTGGAAGCCAGATTGTCCTAAAAAGGGCAAGGCTACAGGTTTGCACCAAGCTTTAGTAGGCGAGTCATGTTTGGCTTCGAAGTCTACTTGCACTTGGGTTATTGACACTGGTGCCATTGATCATATTTGTTTTGATCCTGACTTAATGCAGGTGACAAGATGGCTACGTGATCGTGAGATCGAGGTCCAGCTGGGCGACGCTACAAAAGTGGCGGCCGTAGCAGTGGGAGACATTTATTTGCATTTTAGTAGTGATAGATTTTTTATTTTGAAGAATGTTTTGTTGATACATTCTTTTAGAAGAAATTTAATTTCAGTTTCTAAATTAGTTTTTAATGGATATTCGATTTCTTTTAATGACAATTGCGTTATTAAGAAAGATGGTTCTTATATCTGTCATGGTATCATGGAAAACAATCTGTACACAATCACATCTACACAGTTTAATAATCGCAAATCAGAACTCAATACAACATAAAAAATTTCAAAGAAACGAAAGGAACCTTCAAGTTCAATGAACGAAACGTACTTATGGCACCTTAGACTTGGTCATGCCAATGAAAGGAGGATCCATTCTCTTGTTCAACAAGATCTTATTAAAGATCTAAAGGAGGAACCTTTTCATAAGTGTGAGTCATGCTTAGAAGACAAGATGACCAAGAGGCCTTTTCAGGCTAAGGGCAATAGGGCCAAGGAAGTACTTGAGCTCGTTCTTTCCGATGTATGTGGTCCAATGTCTACTAAGGCAAGAGGTGGTTTTCGATACTTCATCACATTTATTGATGACTTCTCAAAAATTGGATATGTCTATTTGATGCGTCACAAGTCAGAGTCTTTTGACAAGTTCAAGGACTTTAAGACTCTTGTGGAGAATTATCATGGTAAGAGTATCAAAAGCCTACGATCTGATCGTGGAGGTGAGTACATTTGATAAGTCGTATTCTAGGCCTTGGTTACTGGTCAATATAATGTGCATAATTGGAATATATCTGCAAAACAATTGCTAAAGTGTGCAGGGAAAGTGTTCTAGTCAGTATGGGAATGTTCGGATAATTCAGGTGAAAAGGGCGTCAGTAGGGTGCAATACTGACCAGGATGCATGCCAAAAAAGGCTCGAGATGGAGAAGAAGGATAGCTGGGAAAATCAGCCGCAAGCAAGGGGCAAAAGAGTCATTTAATGAAGAGAGTCTACCCTAAAAATCAAGGGAGGCCTCCCTATAAAAGGAAGCCACTTGGAGAGAGAATCATAATCAATGAGTTCATCAACTCCTACGCTTAGTTAGAAATCTCTCTTCGGTAGATCAATCCTTCAGCATTATCCTTCATATTCTCGTTCCTCGCCACAGCCATGGTCACCTGAAGCTCATCAGTTCGCCGAAGTTCCCCATCCTCTCGTTCCAGTCAGCGTGTTTCGTAGTGTTAACAGTTTCATCGCCCGGAGTGGCAAAACAATCTTTTCTTGCTTTCTTAGTTAATCGCACTTTGTTTTCTTATGTTGGATCTGTTGCATTTTCAATACTTTCTGACTTGAAGTACTGTTGTTAAGATCCAAACGTTTTTATGCTATGAAGTTGTTTCTGTGCATCGGTGCCTGTTTGATTCTGTTTCTTTGTGCCTAGATAGCTTAAATCTAACTGCTTCGGTAATTTCAATGTATTGCAAGCATGTTTTCATTTCCGAATTGATAGATCCGAGTTCATGAGTTTATTTTGCTGTTAGATTCTAGATCTGAAATGGTTATGTGTGAAAGCCTAGTTTACGTGACTTCTGCCACCTTGCATGTCACCCAGTAAGTGTAATGTTAGTTTCGTTAGTTTAATCTTTTGATTTGGAGTTTAATTTGTTAGATTTGTGTTTTCAAAGTTGTTAATCTGCATTTCTTATCTACAATTCTGGGTTTGTTGCTCTGATCTAATTCTTGTTGAAGGAGATAACATCCATATCTAAGTTTGGGACCACTTTTGCTTTTTAGTTACTTTATGCTTTTATCCTTACCTCTCTCTACCTTTTCTGCTGGTACCCTACAGATTTGTCAGTCAAGTCACCTAACTACCACTTTTTCTCTGATATTCCGTTTAGCCTTTTATAGTTACCCCGTACCCCCCACATGATTCTGAAACATAATGTCCCCTACTCTCACGTACACAATTGCTTATCAATCATCTCTCACACCTCCTAGTCAGTAGAGTACCACATTAATTTCCAATCTAGTTAGAATCTCAACCCAAAGCGTGGTAGCTAACCAAACCTTCCAGAATATCACCATAATTACCAAAGCGCATTCATCTTTGTGGGATTCAACCCTTACGTCCACTATACTAGTCAGTAGAAGTGGGTTGAGGAATTATTGATACCAGGTTCAGGCTTAGCTGGGACTTCCATCCAGATCAGTAGGACACATCCTTTGCTTGACGCGACATCTGACACAAACCTGCTTTTTCAAATGGCGTCGTTGCTGAGGATGAATGGCGTTATTAACTGTTATTGTGTGTGATACTTTGACGTATATATTGTTCATAATTTTTTCTCTTTCTTTTTCTTTCAGTTTATGAGAAGCAGTTCGGCTCCTAACCATTGGCTCCAGCGAGGAACTATACTTGTGACCACTCGTTCTGACCTGTCGACAGCCCTGTCTGACCTAGGTACGAGTAGTGACGAAGAGCAAGACACCATAGAGGGAGGAATACCAGAACAAGTACTACAGTTGGAGGGTAACCCGAGGAGAATGGCTGCCCAAGGATAGATGATCCGGAGATAGGGACGCTGAACGCGCATACCAAAGGAGAACTGCCGCAAGCTATAGTTGTCACCCCAGGACAGACGGCTTGTGATGTGAAGCCCCATGTTATTGCAATTCTGCCCACGTACTGCGGGAAAAGCTATGAAGGCCCCTACGAATTCCTTCATGTGTTCTGTAAGATTTGTAGGGCACAGAGAAGGCCAACAGGGGCGACAGAGGATGACTACAAATTGATGGCTTTGCCGTTCGTTCTAAAAGGGGAGGCTAACACCTGGTTCATGCGATTGCCCCCCAATTCCATTGAGAGTTGGGCAGATTTCAAGTCAGCCTTTTTAAGCAAAATGTTTCCGTCATCTAAGACGAGTGCGCTGAAGAGAGAGATAACCAGTGTGAAGCAAGGTTTCGATAAACCCTTGAGTGATTATTGGGCAAAGTATATGAGCCTTTTGGATGCATGTCCGAACCATCGTATGGAGGATATGGAAATACATCACACCTTTTATGAGGGGAAGAACAAGGCGACAAAGGATTTGGCAAACTCCTCGTCAGGAGGAAGTTTCACGCAGTTAAGGGTCAGTGAAGCTAAGAGGGTCCTAGGGAAACTCTTGAGCGCAAAGAAGGAGTACGACAATTCAAGAGATGATTACAACAGAGAAAGGATTGCGAGTGCCTTGTCTACTGACCAGGAGCATAAGATAGAACAGACGATGGATTTGAAGATGGACGAATTGAAGAAGACACTCCTGAGTGCGATCGAGAAGAACGCACCACCAACTTTCCCATCTGGGAACTACAAGGGTGCGGAACAGGAGAATCAAGGACCAGGCTATGATCAGCCTAATGACTTTGCCAACATGGAGCAAGTCAATGCTGCCGGGTACTACAATTCTAGTGGGCATTGGATCCAGGGGAGACAACGGGACACACCATGGAGGGACCATCCGAATTTTCGATGGGGAGATGGGAACCAAAATCAAAACCAAGGTCCAGGTCAGAATCAATACCACCCTCACCCAAACCAAAATTTCAACCGTGGCCCGGAAAATCCCAACAACCAGTTCAATTGGTCAGGAAGGAACCAACAACCCCACAGTCAACAACCTCAAAACCAACCCCCACAAAACCAGAACCTAAACCCTGTCTAAGTACCACACCACCAGAGAAACTTCCAAAATTACCAGAATCAGCCTAATCATGGTTCCCAACATCAGCAGAACCATAACCAGTTCCAAAGTCAGAACCAGAATCAATATCATCAAGACCAGTACAACCCTCCTGGCTAGTATAACCACTACCCACCTAACCAGAACCAGGAAAACTTCCAAAATTACCAACCCAACCAAAACCCCCAGTATAACCATCACCAAGGACCAAATCAGTCCCAATATCCTAACAGGTCAAGACGATCTATGGTGGACATGATGGGAGAACTGCTCGCTTCACACCAGAGTATCAAGGGTGAATTGCAATCCAACAATGAAGTGGTGCAGGGGATGCAGAGTGCCCAGAAGGAACATAAGGCGAATATTGATATGATGAAATGAAAAGGAATTCCGGGAAACTCCCATCTACAGTCCATGTACCTGAAAAGGAAAACGTGAGCAAGGTCACATTACGGTCCGGTACAACCTATGAAGGACCCCAACTGAAGAAGTCCAGTGGAGAACCTAGAGGGACGAAGGTGCTGAGAAATGTTGTCTCGGAAGAGGAGCTCAACAGACCTCTACCTCAGATGCAGGATCCATTCTTTTTTGGATAAAGCGCCATTGGAAAAAAATGAAACAATAGGTGTACTGCCCGGGATAGATCCTCCTAAGGAAACTGAATCCACTAAGGAAACTCCAGCCCAGAATGTGCCCAGGAAAGATTCTGGAAAGGCTGGTGAAGAACCAGCAGAAGAGGAGAAAGGAAAGAAACCGTTTCCTTACCGTTTCGTGACCAAAAGGAAGAAAGAGAACCCAGTGGATTACATGTCAATTTTCGGGAAGCTGGATGTTACCATACCATTCCTCCAGGCCGTGAAGCTACCCCCACTTGGGAAATTCATTAAAGAGTTCATAGCCGGGAAAGCCCAGGAGGATGGAAAGATCATGGTGGAAGGGATAGCATCAGCAATTGTGCAGGAAAAGCTACCACCCAAGAGAGCCGATACAGGTATGTTTACTTTGCCTATAACTATAAGAGATGTAAAAGTCGAGCTTGCAATGTGTGACCTGGGAGCTTCAGTTAATGTTATGCCTTTGTCAATCTATAATCGGCTGAAGGGAGTAACGTTGTCAAACACTAGGGTGTTGATCCAACTGGCTGATAAATCATGCATAAGTCCTGAGGGTGTATTAGAAAATGTGTTGGTGAGAGTACATGATTTTACTTATCCTGCTGACTATTACGTGATCAAGATGAGTGAGTCTGAAGCTAGGGAGTCTAGTGGTATTTTGCTAGGGAGACCGTTTTTGCGAACAACCAAGACAATCGTGGACATGGCTGAAGGGACAATTTGCATTGATTTTCTTGGAGAGAAGTTTACCTTTGATATCAATGAGGCCATGAAAAAGCCTATCGATTCTGAAAATCTATGTTATGTTGATGTAATTGACCCCTTAGTCCAAGATTTTCTTGAGAACGAATTATTGCAGGAAAAGCTACAAGCATTGGATGTGTATGGACAGGCTGATGTAGAAGCGGCTGCATGGTATGATCTAATCAGTAGCCAAGGGTTAACTGACGAAGAGATAGAAGGAGCAATTAAGGACTTCTGCCAGAAATCGGAATTTATTGGAGCCGCAGGGGCACAGCTACCAGTCAGTACAGATGAAGTTTCAGATGAAGAGTTGGAAAAGGAGCGGGATGCTGCAAGAAGCACTCTGCTGGCTGACATACTTCCCCCACAAGTTGAATTGAAGAAGCTGTCGGTGAATCTAAAGTATGCCTTCTTAGGGGAGGAAAACTCGTACCCGGTGATCATTAGCAGCAGCCTGACGAAAGAACAAGAAGCACAACTACTGACCGTCTTAGGCAAGAACAAAAGAGCAATTGGATGGAGCCTTACAGATTTAGTGGGAATAAGCCCCGACGTCTGCATGCATCATATTAGGCTAGAAGAGGGGGCGAAAGCACATCATGACTCACAGAGGAAGGTGAATCCCAACCTGCGGGAGGAAATACTGAAGGAAATCTTAAAGTTGTTGTCATTGGGGATTATCTACTCGGTGCCCGATAGCGAGTGGGTCAGCCCTGTACACATGGTTCCCAAGAAGTCCGGGATTCAGGTGGTTCAAAATGAGAGGAATGAGCTGATACCAACAAGGCTAGTCACTGGTTGGCGGATGTGCATAGACTACCGCAAGCTGAACGCCGCAACCAGGAAAGACCACTTCCCCCTACTGTTCATCGATCAGATGTTGGAACGACTGGCTGGGAAGAAGTACTTTTGTTTTTTGGATGGGTACAACGTGTATTTATAGATCTACGTGGATCTTGAAGACCAGGATAAAACTACCTTCACCTGCCCATTTGGAACATATGCGTACAGACGCATGCCGTTCGGTCTTTGCAACGCTCCGGGAACATTTCAGCGATGCATGATCAACATATTCTCCGATCTAATTGAGGAGTGCATAGAGATATTCATGGATGACTTCACAGTCTACGGGGACTCTTTCGACTCATGCCTTCATCATTTGGATATAGTCTTGGAGAGGTGTCAAGCGAAAAGCCTAGTCTTGAATTTTGAGAAGTGTCATTTCATGGTCACAGAGGGTATCGTCCTGGGGCACGTGGTGTCAGAGAGAGGTATCTAGGTGGATCAAGCCAAAGTGGACGTCATTGCCAAACTACTTTTCCCTACTGACCAGAAGGAAATAAGGGGTTTTCTGGGGCATGCAGGATTTTATCGACGATTTATAAAAGACTTCGCCAAAATCGCCCAGCCCCTTACCAGACTTCTTCAAAACGTAGTGGAATTCAATTTTGATGAACAGTGCAAGACTGTTTTAAACCTCCTCAAAGAGAAGCTGTTATTTGCACCAATTATTCGGTCTCCTGACTGGGATCATCCGTTCGAAGTGATGTGTGATGCCAGCGATTACGCGGTGGGAGCTGTTCTGGGTCAGAAGATCGACGGGAAAAGGTATGTAATTTTCTATGCATCTAAAACTTTGAATCAAGGTCAAAGGAATTATGATACCACTGAGAATGAGATGCTGGCTGAGGTGTATTCATTTGAGAAGTTTCGACAGTACTTGTTGGGATCCAAGGTCATCGTTTATACTGACCATGCGGCCATTAAGTACCTGATTACCAAGAAAGAATCCAAACCCCGCTTGATCCGATGGGTACTCCTGTTACAAGAGTTCGATTGGGAAGTAGAAGACAAGAAAGGGGTCGAAAACAAAGTTGGGGATCATTTAAGCAGGATAGTGCAAGATGGGAGCAGCGAGGATGTACGAGATCGATTCCCTGAGGAACACTTGTGTGAAGTGATTTTCACCGCCAGAAAAATTGACTTGGAAGAAATGAAGCTTACTGGCCGGGATGTGACAGAGAAAGGAAAGGAACAAGTAGGGCAGGAGCCATGGTATGCGGACCTAGCCAACTACTTAGTTTCAGGAGAGCTTCTAGAATTACCGAGCATCACCAAGGCTCAAAGAATGAAGATCAAGAGTGAGGCAAAATATTACTTTTGGGATGACCCGTATCTCTGGAGGGTAGGGGCAGATCAAGTGATAAGAAGGTGTGTTCCTAACTGGGAGCAGAGAGACGTATTGATGCATTGCCACTCTTTGGCATGTGGAGTACACTTCGGTCGCAAGAAGACAGCAAGAAAGATTCTGGATAGTGGATTTTATTGGCCAACCCTCAACAAAGATGCCTACGAATTCTGTAGAGGTTGTGAGCGTTGTCAACTGACCGGTGGAATATCAACACGAGATGAAATGCCACAAGTCCCGATCATTGTTTGTGAGTTGTTCAACATATGGGGGATGGATTTCATGGGGCCTTTCCCTCATCATATGGGAACTTGTATATCTTAGTTGCAGTTGACTACGTCTCCAAGTGGGTAGAAGCCAAGGCCACGAGCACGTGTGAAGCAAGAGAGGTTGCCAAGTTCCTCAAAAGTAACATTTTCAGTCAGTTCGGAGTACCAAGGGCAATAATATCCGATCAAGGCACTCACTTCTATAACCGCACCATCGAAGCCTTGATGAAGAAGTACGATGTGCACCACAGATTATCCAGCCCCTACCACCCGCAAGCAAACAGCCAAGCAGAGATCTCTAACCGAGAAATAAAGAAAATTCTGGAAAAAACCGTCAATCCTTCTAGGAAGGACTGGAGTATGAGGTTAGAGGATGCTCTATGGGCATATCGAACAACCTACAAAACTCCCATAGGAATGTCTCCATACAGAATTGTTTTCGGAAAGATGTGCCACTTACCCGTTGGAATTGAGCACCGAGCATACTGGGCAGTACAACAAGTAAATGTGGATGCTACAGCCTGTGAAGAGGAAAGGAAGCTGCAGTTGTAGGAGTTAGAGGAACTTTGATTGGAGTCGTTCGACTCAGCCATGTGGTACAAAGAGAGAACTAAATTGTGGCACGATAGAAATCTGAGGACCAAGGATCTCCATGTTGGCCAGAAAGTACTACTCTTCCAGTCAAGATTGAAGCTCATGCCTGGAAAACTCAAGGTGAAGTGGACAGGGCCTTATGTTATCACCGCACTCCGTTCTAATGGAGCAGTGGAGATTTCAGGGAGTCTTCCTAACTATGAACCTTTTATCGTTAATGGACATAGGCTAAAAATATTTAGGGATAACAGTGATGTGGCTGTGGTGGATGAGATTCCACTGCAACCACATACTCAGGTTTCTTACTGACCGGTAGGATAGGAATAGGAATTCCACTGGGCTAGCACCTTTTAGTGTGATTTACATATGCTGGCACAGTAGAATTTCAATTTTCCTAAAGGAGATGTAAATATGGTAAATATGTGGTAGTTAATTAATTTAAACCGTTGCATGCAAGTTAATTTTAAGAAAACCCAAAAATATTTTTTCGGAACTCAAATATTAATTGGGAGTACGTACTGACACCAGCATACCCATTTGGTGAAACTCCTAATTTTATTTAAGTGTCTATTTCACTTTGTTTCTAATCTAGGAAAATATAGAGGGAAATCATTAAGGGGCGAAGTTTGAATTTGGGGGTTGTTGCAGATTTGCAGGGGGACAACGACTGGAAGGACGCGTGTGCAGAAAAGGACAAGCGACGTCCAATCAGGAAGCAGCACTCAACCGCCTCCCACACGAATCGACGCCAACCTGGAAACCGCTTATAGCCAGTTACAAACTCTCAACTACCCATTCTACTCTCATATCCAAACCGTCTCTCTCATTTCACTTCACAAACCTTTACCTCCATTCCCCTCTCCCCGAAATTTCCACCGTCATCCACAGAAACCAACACCCGCATTACCACCAGAAATTCACCAAATTACGCCATGGGAAAGAAAAAATGGGCGAAGAAAATTACCGGTGAAGAACCTACTTCAACCCGCAGGGAAGAAACCCCAGAATCGTATCCGCCACTAGGAGAGCGGCCGCCAAACTCGCAACCACCGGAGCCGACTCCTCAGGCTCCGACGATGGTTTCTTTGAACGCACTGGCGAAGCTCCTCAGACAACAGGACCCAAATAGAGATTGGGCGACTGCGTTGGCAGGTTTCAGCCAAGTCAGGGGAAAATCGAGCACAACCGGAGAAGCCCCGACAGAAACTGCAGCAGAACCGATCGTGCATCCCACCGTACAACCACCCACTTCCATTCCGACTTCGTCAACAATTGCGCCGGAAGGGGAACCTCCCTCGGCGACCGAACCCTCGGAATCCGCCCAAACTCCCCAACGAAGCGACCCAATGGATGTTGACCCCATCTCCGCCTACTACGATTCTGACCCAGAGGAAAGGGAAGCGGGAAGAAGAAAGGAGGAAAAGAGCCAGAAGGGAGGCGATGAACCAGAGAAAACGCCGACAGCGGAGCCCATTACTCAAGAAATGGCGAGAGAAGAGATAGATCTAAATGGGACGGCAAGAAAGCAGGGCCTAATGACTGATGAAGAATTTCAGGCTCTTCTGGATGAGGTAAATCAGATGGAAGATGGTACCGCCACGATGGCTGAGGGTCTAGACCTCGCATCAAGGGCAGTAGAAGAGGGTGAGAAGGACGATGGAGAGAACAACTTAGAAGGCCTAGCCGAACGGCCAGTAGACAAAGTGGTGGGAGGCCAGATTAGAGAAGAAGGGACAGAGTCAACAACTCCCCAGACGGAGGCGGGGAAGAGTGATGTGCATATCGAGGAGGAGGAAACAGTAGCAAGAACAGAGGTACCTGGACCAGTGGTACCGCCAGTGATAAAACCAAAAGCTGTCAAGAGGAAGTTGGTGTTGAAGGGCGACCCTAGGGCAGAACAGCCGAAGCCGAAGAGGGTGTCGCAAAGATGCTTAGGGAAGTGGGCATCCAGTAAAGCAAAGGTAAACACGGCGGCAGATCCGGTGGAGATTTTAAGCGAAGAGGAAGGGACCACTCCCACAAAACCTGGGGAGGGATCCTTACTCGCTACTGATTTGGAGGATACTGCGGTGGCAACCGAAGCGGTCTCCCAAACGCCGAGTGACCAGGGCGAAGAGACGACGCAGATGGCTGAGGGGTCGGACCTCGCATCTGCACCAGCCGGTCACGTCGAGCCTAGAACTGAAGGTACTCGTATCAGTATTGAGACCCAACCCTCTGCCCCAGACTAGCCTTCAACACACGCTGAGAAGGAACCGGAAGACGAGCGAGATAGTGATGAGGACAGACACCGTGTAGAGAGAAAACGAAAGGGGAAGGTCCCTATGAAGAAGAAGCCCAGCAACAAGAAGTTGCGTGTAGTGAACACTGACATAGTCATTACTGAGTCAGTTCAACGAGCCCAGGAACACCGGAGGGAACAGAGTGATAGCGAATACGCTGTCAGTAAAAAGTCAGAATCGAACAGCGACATTTCATTGGAAAATGAGGAGTATAGTAAGCAACAGCTTCCGCATGATTATCGGGAGCTAGTACATCCCCCGGTAGAGAGACTGAGGTACCGGCGCTGGACAGTGGACCTTACTGATGATCTGGTGGAGGAGATGAAGTTATTCGACTCCAAGGAGCTACAAAAGGTTTTCGATAGCAAGGATGAAAGGAGTAAGCAAGTGAAGAGCGGAAAGGTACTTCATATTCCTTCTTTAGATGAGCTGGGTGCCCGCGAGCAGTTTTTCTCTTATTTGCATGCGTTAGGATTCGAATGGTTGTTGGAGAATGGAAACAGGAGGCATGGGAGGAGTTAACTCACCCAGCCTCTGGGGAATTTGCATCCACTCTCTCTCGCTCCATCCATTTCAATAGCCCAATCCTACGGCTAGTACAACTCCATTTGAACTTCAATTTGCTAGGGCAGTCGAACTCCGCTGTAAGAACATCGATGACGGAGTTATACCTTCTCTGGTGCACCAAGCGTGAAAGGAAGTTACATCTATGTTTTTGGACCACTTGCCAATGCCATGTAATTGTCACCCATCCAGCGAGAAATCTCACTCTCTACCATATCTTGGGAGTGTTCGTCAGAAACAACATCATCATCACAGAGGCTGAAGGCTTATCCCCCAAAATCATGGTAGATCCCCCTGGGTTGTTTGATACCCCATTTTTGTCCGGACGAATGTTGTGTACATGAGACAAGGAGTATCGCGTTTTTACGCAATGGGTGAGGAAGCTATACCGACTGGGAGAACTACAACAAGCCAGGGAACTCACGATCAAGAGCAGAGACAGGAGAGGTTAGAGAAGGCAGTAGAAGAGTTGGCGGAAGAGAATCGACAAGCTAAGGCGGAATTGGCTCGCCTGACTAACGTGATGGAAGGAATTCTGAAGGAATTAGCGGAAGGAAAGTTAATACGAGGAGCCGGACCAAGTGGTCATGGAGGCCAGGACGATGAACCTAGGGTGCCGGAGACAGATGTAGTAGAACGAGAGGAAGAAGGTAACAGGGAACAAGCGGAATCTGAGGAAGAACCATCCTGGAACGAGGAAGAGGATCTGGCAGAACCACCTGCACCAATCCCTGCTCCGCGGAGGAGTAGGAGGAACATGTGACCACCACCCCCCCTTTGACAAGTTAGTTTTTCTTTTCCTTTTTAAGTTTTAGTTTTTCGTATTTCGTATTTTATGTGTTTTTTTAGGTAGTATAATATGCGTAGTATGTGAGCAAACCCCCTTTCATAACACTTAGCCTATACAATACTCTAAGTGTGAGAAGTAAAGGGTTTACTATTTTTGGCGCATATGTTTCTGTTTATGTGTTTTTATTTTTGAGTGCATGTTAGCTCGCACTTAGCCTACTACGTAGCCTAAGTGTGAGGAGTTTTTGTATATATGTGTTTGTGTTTGTTGGGTTCTATTTAGATTTTAAAATTCTCCCACTTAGCCTATTATATAGTCTAAGTGTGAGAAATTTTTAGTAGAAGCATGTGTTATCTTGTTTGGTATGTCTGTGTGTCAGTCATACTAGCCATTACCTTTTCCACTTCACAGCTTTATCTGAGGGCAGACACCTGTGAAGTGGGAGGAGGGATGCAATGGCCAGTATGACATATATATATTGTTTAGTGTTTGTGTTAGTTTCTTTCTAGGTCTAGTTCTTAGGTCTGTTATACGTGTTGATTGGGCTTAAAACTAAACTGCCTCGAACTGGCGGTGAGGGGAATTGAAGGAGATAGGACATGCTGGAAAATGAAAACCACCCCCTTTAGTATCTCCTAATCAGTATAGATGATGCGAGTATGAGAGAAAAGCCCATCCTTAGAGCCAAACACAAAAGCCCTCTTAAAATGTGAGTTAAAAGCCTAAAGTGGAACCACTTTCCACTAATTCAGAAAAGAAAAGAGTGGTTGCCACATGATGTCTAGGGTAAGGTGACCGCGTGTAGCAAGACCTGAAGGCAGTAGGAAACCCCCCGCTCCAAAAAAAAAAAACCACCCTTAGAACCTACTCCCTCCGTCCCCTAATAGGAGTCATTGTTTGACCGGGCACGAGTTTTAAGAAATGTAAAGAAAAGTTGGTTGAAAAAGTAAGTGGAATGTGGGACCCACTTTTTTATATTGGTTTTATAATAAAATGTGAGTGGAGTGGGTTAGTGGAATGTGGGACCTACTACCATTTATGGTAAAAATGAAGAGCGACTCTTAATGGGGGACGGCCTAAAAAGGAAATTAGCGACTCTTATTCGGGGACGGAGGGAGTATTTTCTAGCCGTATATACCCAGATACAACCCACTAGCCACTGGAACTGTGTGTGTGCAAGGCATAAGGGAAGAAGGCAACTGGCCAGCAGGACATACAAGAAGAAAACCAACTGGAAGAAATAGAGAGGCAAGGAGAAAATGACCAGGAAGTCAGTCCAAGCCCAAAAAAAAGAAGGAATAAGGGTGGCGAAGCCACGAAAAGAAAGGAGAAAAATAGGAATAAAATGGTCGGAAACACTTGACCGCAAAAAACTTTAGAGAAGGAATAAGGGTGGCGAAGCCACAAGACGCTACTGATCAGTTGGAGACTAATATCAGAAAATGTCCAGCCGTAAGAAGTATCAGCTGAAAGCTCAAATGCACACAGTTATCCCACATCAAAATAAGTAGTTGTTTTGAACCTTAGAGCCATAGGAACATCCACCCCAAACACTACAACCCAATAGCCCCATTACAAGCCTTAAGCCCTTTAGGAGCTGCACGTGGAATCCGATTCCAAAGCATCTGTGGTTTAGCATATTGAGAGAAAACAGTCCTAGCATCCCCGGTGAGGAATGAGTGACTGAGCAAATCCAGTGTTTGGCCGCGAGTATGGGTGATCTTGACGAGCAGATGTACTTACTAGGAAGGAAAAGGGGGGCGGCAGAAATTCAAGGTTGTTTAAGGCCAGATTGCACCTGAAAAAGAGTCTACCCTAAAAAATCAAGAGAGGCCTCCCTATAAAAGGAAGCCACTTGGAGAGAGAATCATAATCAATGAGTTCATCAACTCCTACGCTTAGTTAGAAATCTCTCTTCGGTAGATCAATCCTTCAGCATTATCCTTCATATTCTCGTTCCTCGCCACAGCCATGGTCACCTGAAGCTCATCAGTTCGCCGGAGTTCCCTATCCTCTCGTTCCAGTCAGCGTGTTTCGTAGTGTTAACAGTTTCATCGCCCGGAGTGGCAAAACAATCTTTACTTGCTTTCTTAGTTAATCGCACTTTGTTTTCTTACGTTGGATCGTTGCATTTTCAATAGTTTCTGACTTGAATTACTGTGGTTAAGATCCGAACGTTTTTATGCTATGAAGTTGTTTCTGTGCATAGGTGCATCTTTGATTCTGTTTCTTTCTGCCGATATAGCTTAGATCTAACTGTTTCGGTAATTTCAAGGTATTGCAAGCATGTTTTCATTTCCGAATTGATAGATCTGAGTTCATGAGTTTATTTTGCTGTTAGATTCTAGATCTGAAATGGTTAAGTGTGAAAGCCTAGTTTACGTGACTTCTGCCACCTTGCATGTCACCCAGTAAGCGTAATGTCAGTTTCGTTAGTTTAATCTTTTGATTTGGAGTTTAATTTGTTAGATCTGTGTTTTCGAAGTTGTTAATCTGCATTTCTTATCTACAATTCTGGGTTTGTTGCTATGATCTAATTCTTGTTGAAGAAGATAACATCTACATCTAAGTTTGGGACCACTTTTGCTTTTTAGTTACTTTATGCTTTTGTCCTTATCTCTCTCTACCTTTTCTGCTGGTACCCTACAGATCTGTCAGTCAAGTCACCTAACTACCACTTTTTCTCTGATATTCCGTTTAGCCTTTAATAGTAACCCCGTACCCCACACATAATTCTGAAACATAATGTTCCCCACTGACACGTACACAGCCGTCTGTTTAACATCTCTCCCGTCTCCTAGTCAGTAGAGTACCACATTAATTTCCAGTCTAGTTAGAATCTCAACCCAAAGCGTGGTAGCTAACCAAACCTTCCAGAATATCACCACAATTACGAAAGCGCATTCATCTCTGTGGGATTCGACCCTTACGTCCACTATACTAGTCAGTAGAAGTGGGTTGATGAATTATTGATACCAGGTTCAGGCTTAGCTGGGACTTCCATCCTGGTCAGTAGGATACATCATTTGCTTGACGTGACACCTGACACAAACCTGCTCTTTCAAATGGCGCCGTTGCCGGGGATAAATGGCGTTATTAACTGTTATTGTGTGTGATACTTTGGCGAATATATTGTTTATAATTGTTTCTCTTTCTTTTTCTTTCAGTTTATGAGAAGCAGTTCGGCTCCTGACCATTGGAGACCGAAGTTACTCCAGCAAGGAACTATACTTGTGATCACTCGTTCTGGCCTGTCGACAGCCCTGTCTGACCTAGGTACAAATAGTGACGAAGAGCAAGACACCATAGAGGGGGGAATCCCAACTGACTGCGCCGGGCACGCCCCAGCAGAACGCCGTGGCTGAAAGAAGGAACAAGACCTTATTGAACATGGTCCGATCGATGATGAGTTATGCACGGCTACCTACTTCGTTTTGGGGACATGTCTTGCTTTCTGCAAGCCATATTTTAGACAATTTACAGTCAAAATCCGTACCTACTACTCCTTATGAGTTGTGGACTAGGCGCAAGCCCAATCTAGCACATCTCAAGATTTGGGGTTGCCCGGCTCATGTATTGGAAAAGGATCCAACTAAGCTAGGATCAAGGACGGAGGTATGTTTGTTTATAGGGTACCCCAGAGGAACGAAAGCTTATGAATTCTTTAGTCTCCGAGATAAGAAAGTTATTGTGAGCACTCACGCCACAATGAATCATAAACCCAACAATGAAGTGGCTCTTGATGAGCTAACTTCTGTCACAAATTCCATTAACCAAGAATGAGTACCAAGTGTACAAACAATTCCAGAAACGTCAACTTCTATTCCAAGAATTGTAGTGCCGCGCCGCAGTGGGAGGGTCTCACATGAGCCTGAAAGATACATTGGTTTGGGAGAATCTATGGATCACTCCTCAGACAACAATGTATTAGATCCCTGAAACTTTGCGGAAGCGCAGGCAGATGTCGATCATTGCGAATGGATGAAAGCAATGGATTCAGAACTACAATCTATGATAGACAAAGACGTCTACGATTTGTCCGTCCTACCCGAAGGCTGTACTGCCATTGGGAGCAAGTGGATATATAAACGTAAACGTGGACCCGATGGACGAGTTAAAATCTTCAAGGCAAGACTAGTGGCTAAGGGGTATACCCAAAAGGAAGGTGTCGATTACGACGAGACTTTCTCCCCAGTGGCCATGCTCAAATCGATCCGGATACTATTGTCTATAGCAGCTTATATGGATTGGGATATATGGCAGATGGACGTTAAGACCATCTACATGGAACAACCCGAAGGTTATGCTATAAAGGGCAAGGGACACATGGTTTGGAAGCTTAAGAAGGCCATTTATGGCCTTAAGCAAGCATCTAGATCATGGAATCAGTGTTTCGATCAAACTGTTCGCAAGTTTGGATTCGAAAAAATGCCCAAGTGAAAGCTGTGTGTACAAGAAAGTTGAAAAGGGGAATGTAGTGTTCTTAGTTTTATATGTAGATGACATTCTTCTAATTGGAAACAATAAAAATATGTTGTCATCAGTACGAACATGGTTGTCAAACCAATTCGAGATGAAGGATATGGGAGACGCGGGACACATCCTCGGGATCAAGTTTCTTAGGAATCGAGAAAAGAAGATGTTGTGCTTATCTCAAGAACCTTATATCGAAACAGTACTTAGTCGCTTTAGCATGCAGGACGCCAAGAAAGGTTTCTTACCTTTTAGACATGGCATCCATCTATCTCAAGAGATGTGCCCCAAAACGCCGTCTGAGATACAAGCAATGAGAAGGATTCCATATGCTTCGGCAGTTGGAAGTCTCATGTATGCTATGCTTTGTACGAGGCCTGATATTTGCTTTGCTGTTGGCATGGTGGCAAAATATCAGTCGAATCCGGGCCAAGGACATTGGACTGCCGTAAAGAACATACTCAAGTACCTTAAACCGGCTAAGGACTATGCTCTAGTTTACAATGCAGTCGAGCTCTGTCCTTTGGGATATTCCGACTCAGACTTTCAAGCTGATCAGGACTCGAGAAAATCTACTTCAGGATATGTGTTCACCTTAGGAGGTGGAGCCGTAATTTGGAAGAGTGTGAAGCAGAAATGCATCGCGGACTCGACCATGGAAGCCGAGTACGTGGCCGCTTCGGAGGCTACAAAAGAGGCAGTATGGTTCAAGAACTTCCTTATGGATTTAGGTGTGGTTGCGAATTTGCCCAAGAGCATCACGGTTTATTGTGACAATTCTGGTGTTTTGGCAAATTCGAAAGAACCAAGAGCTCACAAAGCGAGCAAACACATAGAGGGGAAGTATCATATCATAAGGGATATAGTGCAGAGATGAGACATACAAGTGGACAAGATTGCGTCAGAGAACAACCTGGTAGATCCTTTCACAAAGGCATTGGCGGTAAAACCGTTTGAGGGCCACGTTGAAGGGATGGGAGTTCGACTCATTCAAGACCTCAACTCGCTTTCAGTATAAGTGGGAGAAATTTGACGTGTGCACACTGTTTTGTATACTCGAAAGCTGTTTTGCGTATAAGTGGGAGATTGTTAGGGTTTGTATAGTACAAATCACCTTTAGAGTGATTGAATACTATAAACTCTAATAATTAATTTCCAATGAATGCAACATATTATTTTTGTCATAATGTTGTTATGTTTTACATTTAATGGATGTTTATTGCATATTTAAATGTATAAGCGAACATAACATAAGTCTCAATTTAAGGTACGCGGCCAGTTCTGAACAAAGAAAAATAAGAATTTAACAACCCAGATAGACCTAGACTACCTATCGTTAAAGGTTGCAATGTCAGTCCGATTATTTCTAAGCCTTATTGAAATATGATGACGTTGGTGTGGTATAGCACTAAATGGATCTAACAGCAAGACGAGTCTTTATGCTATCTACTGAAAGACGAGGTCTTGATAACTAATTTATTAATCAATGTACGTTAGCATTGAGCATACGATATTGAGTATCTACTACTTTGACTTACCAAAGGTGCGGGTTTTTCATCACCCAACGATCCAGATATATTGGGTAGTGGTGATCATTAGCTAGCGGCGCTAGGATTGCTATTATGGTGAATCGTGCACGAGGAGAGTCTTGTTTGATAACATCCACAAGAGGAGCTCGAAACAAGGTTTTATTATTCGAAACCTAGCTAGTTGGAGTTTAATTACTCTATGAATAATAAATAAGAGTTTCTTCCTAAGTCCACTCTTGGAGAATAAAATATGTTAATTAATTAAGTCTATAGCATATATTAATTAATTAATGGATGTTTCTATATTAAGCACGGGAAATGAATTAAACAAATAAAAGGAAACCCGAAATAATTGTAATTTCAGATTTGGAAAGGCAGTGCAATATTACTTCTGTAGTGGCTGCTTGTAATATTCCAATATAAGCTTATATTAAATTGTGGGTTCAATTTAATTAGTAAAAAGCTAATTGGGTGAGGCCATGTCCAAATTCTTCCTTAGATCCCTGATTGGTCCCAATATGTGACTTAATATAAATAGGAGAATAAAAGAGATAGAAAACATAATAATTATTGCTAGAATTTTCGTCCCCATCTAGAAAGAGAGAGAATTCGAAAATATTAGTATTCTGGTGAGATTTGCCCACACAAATATTAGTATACAGTCCGGGACACCAGTCAGAAGATCAGAGGTCGAGTACTGAAGATCTTCACGTGGAGACGGAGCAAGCCATCATCGATTCTTGATTGAATCAACGAGGTAAATTAGCTAATTCCGTAGTGAGCATGTTTTAGGGATTTTATATGCTAAAGTATGTTTTAATTCAAGTTATGAGCATGATACATGTGATAATTACGCGAATAGAATTTGTCTAAATAATCTGCTAAATAGATCAATTTTATGTGATCGGATCTCATGCACGCTTCCGCTGCCAACCCCTTCAATTGGTATCAGAGCCAGTCTTTGGCTCTGATTATTTGGATTTAAATTTTGTGAAATTCATGTATGCATGTATTATTTGATTGCGAAGCATGTTCTTGGTGTTTTGTTTAATTAATTATGCATAATGAACTCAAGAACTATCGGATCAAAGAACTTGAATTACTCGATCGTACGAGATGTGTGATCCGTAGGCGCTCGCGCCGCGACAGATCGCACCACGCGCGATCATGAAACAGGGTTGTCGATTGAGTGGGAGCCGAGGGATCACGATCACGGGGCGACGCGCAGACGAGCGTGGGCTTGAGCGTGATGCCGGCCGAGACCGCACCCCCAAGGCGGACACCGTACCAAGGCCGACTTGAAGCCTGGCACGGAGTGGTGGTTCATCTGAGAACAACCGAGACACCAGGCGCCGAGTGCTGGAACCCTAGGCGGAAGGAAGGGTGGTCGGAACTGACCGTGAATTTCAAAGCCATGAGTTCAGCCCACTGATAAGTCGTATTCTAGGCCTTGGTTACTGGTCAGTATAATGTGCATAATTGGTATATATTCTGCAAAACAGTTGCTAAAGTGTGCAGGGAAGTGTTCTAGCCAGTAGGCAAAGCTTCGGATACTTCAGGCGAAAAGGGCGTCAGGATATTGTTATCCTGACCAGTATGCATGCCAAAAAGGCTCGAGATGGAGAAGAAGGATAGCTGGGAAGATCAGCCGCAAGCAAGGGGGCAAAAGAGTCATTTCATGTTCAAAATCTACCCTAAAAATCAAGGGAGGCCACCCTATAAAAGGAAGCCACTTGGAGAGAAAATCATGAATTAGTTAGTTAACTCCTACACTTAGTTAGCATTTTCTCTTAGGTAGATCTCTCCTTCAGCATTATCCTTCGTAATTCTTGTTCCTCGCCACAACCATGGTCACTTGAAGATCATCAGTTCGCCGGAGTTCCATCCTCTCGTTCCAGCCAGCGTGTTTTGAATTTGTACAATTTCATCGCCCGGAGTGGCAAAACAATCTTTATTCGCTTTCTTAGTTAACCTTTACTTGTTTTCTTTCGTTGGATCTGCTGCATTTTCAGTACTTATCATCTTTTGAAGTGTTTTGTTGAGATCCAAACGTTTTATGCAATGAAGTTGTTTTTATGCATCTCTTTCTGTTCAAATCTGTTTCATTCTGCCTAGGTAGCTTAGGTCTAGTTGTTGCAGTAATTTCTAAGTGTTGGAAGCATGATTTCATTTGGAGTTGTTCGATCTGTGATTTATTAGTTTAGTGGCTGTTTAGATTTATTTTCCAGAAGTGTCTTAGTGTGAAATCCGAGTTTACATTATTCTGCCACCTTGCATGTTGACCAGTAAGCATAATTGCAGTTTTGTTAGTTTAATCTTTTGATTTTAAGTTTTAAATGTGGATCTGTGTTCTTGAAGTTGTTAATCTGTGTTTATATGGTGACGAATCTGGTTTTGCTGATCTGATTTGATTTATGTTGAAGGAGACAACATCTCCATCCAAGTTTGGGACCACTTTTGTTTTTTAACAACTTTTTACTTTTGTCCTTTACTTTTCCTTACTTTTCAGCTGTTACTTTTCAGACCTGTTGGCCTAGTCACCTAACTACCTCTTTCCCTCTGATATTCCGTTTAGCCTTTTATAGTAAACTCGTACTTTCTATATTTATTAGCCGAACATCATGTTCCCCACTCACACGTACACAGTCGCCTGTCCAACACCTTTCCCACCTCCTAGTCAGTAGAATACCACCTTAAATTCCAACCTAGATAAGTCTCAACCCAAAGCGTGGTAGCTAACCAAACCTTTCCAGAATATCACCACAGTTCCCAAAACGCATTCATCTCTGTGGGATTCGACCCTTACGTCCACTATACTAGCCAGTAGAAGTGGGTTGAGGATTATTGATACCAGGTTCAGGATTAGCAGGGACTTCCATACTGATCAGTAGGATACACCCTCTGCTTGAAACGACACCTGCACAAACCTGCTCTTTCAAATGGCGTCGTTGCCAGGGATGGATGGCATTATTAGTAGCTATTGTGCGTGATACTTTGGCGTATATATTGTGGATAACTTTTTCTCTTTCTTTTTATTTCAGTTTATGAGAAGCAGCTCGGCTCCTGACCAGTGGAGGCCGAAGATACTTCAGCGAGGATCTATACTCGTAACCACTCAATTCGACCTGTCGACGGCTTTGTCTGACTTAGGATCGAGTAGTGACGAGGAGCAATATACCATAGAAGGACCAATACCGGAAAAGATACCAAGGATAGAGGGAAACCCGAGAAGGATGGCCGCTCAAGGAGAAGAAGATCCTGAGATCGGGACGCTGAACGCACATACCGAGGGAGAACCACCTCAACCCATAGTTTTGACCCCAGGGCAAACTGCCTGTGATGTGAAGCCTCATGTGATCGCAATTCTGCCTACATACTGCAAAAAGAGTTACGAAGGGCCTTATGAGTTCCTTCATGAGTTTTGTAAAATTTGTAGGGCGCAGAGGAGGCCAGCAGGAGCGACTGAGGATGATTACAGACTGAAGGCCTTGCCGTTCGTTCTTAAAGGGGTGGTAAACACCTGGTTCATGCGCCTGCCCCCCGACTCCATTGAGAGTTGGGCCAATTTCAAGTCAGTATTCCTAGGCGAGTTTTTCCCGTCATCCAAGACAAGCGCGCTGAAGTGGGAAATAACTAGTGTGAAGCAAGGGTACGATGAACCCTTGAGCGATTATTGGGCGAGGTATATGGGCCTTTTAGATGCATGTCCCAATCATCGCATGGCGGACATTGAGATACATCATACCTTCTATGAGGGGATGAACATAACAACCAAGGACCTGGCCAATTCGTTGTCGGGAGGAAGCTTCACGCAGCTACGGGTCAGCGAAGCAAAGAGGGTCCTAAGGAAGCTACTGAGTGCGAAGAAGGAGTATGACCATTCAAGGGATGGATACAACCGAGAAAGGGTTGCAAGTGCCACGTCTACTGACCATGAGCAGAAGCTTGAACAGAAGATGGATTTGAAGATGGATGAGCTGAAGAAGTCACTGCTGAGCGCAATCGAGAAGAATACACCGCCGACTTCTCCAGTTGGGAACTACAAGTGTGCAGAACAGGGAAACCAAGGACCGAGCTATGATCAGCCAAATGACTTGGTCAGTATGGAGCAAGTCAATGCTGCCGGGTACTATAATTCTAGTGGGCACTGGATCCAAGGGAGACAACGAGATGCACCATGGAGGGATCACCCAAATTTTCGATGGGGAGATGGGAACCAAAATCAAAACCAAGGTCAAGGTCAGAACCAATATAACCCCCACCCGAACCAAAACCCCAACCGTGTAACCAATACCCACCTAACCAGAACCAGCAAAACTTCCAAAATTTCCATCCCAACCAAAGTTCCCAGTATAACCAGCAACAAGGCCAAAATCAGTCACAATACCCTAACAGGTCAAGGAGGTCCATGGAGGACATGATGGGAGAATTGTTCGCGTCGCAGCAAGGTATCAATGGCGAGTTGCAATCCCACAACGAAGTAGTGCAGGGGATGCAAAATGCCCAAAAGGAACATAAAGCGACCATGGATATGATGAATAGGCAGTTGGCCCAACTGGCCAGTTCGGTGGGTGATTTGAAAGGAAATGTAGGGAAACTCCCGTCTACAGTCCAAATAACCGAAAAGGCGAATGTAAGTAAGGTTACATTGAGTTCAGGAACTACTTATGATGGACCTCGACCGAAATAACCAAGTGGAGAGCCGAGTGGAATGAAGATAGGGGGCGGCACCATCTCAGTGGAAGAGCTTAATAGATCCATGCCTCAGATGCAAGACCCATTTTTCTTGGGGGAGACGCCATGTGGAGGAGGTGTACCCGAGAACGTACTGGTTAGGAAGGAACCCCATCAAGAGGTAGAATCCAGAACGAAGGCTCAGACCCAGAATTTGCCCAAGGAAGATTCCAAGAAGGTTGCTGAGGGATCGGTAGAGGAGAAAAAGGGGGAGAAACCATTCCCTTTCCGCTTTGTTACAAAAAGAAAGAAGGAGAACCCGATGGACTACTTCTCGATTTTTGGGAAATTGGATGTCACCATACCATTCCTCCAAGCCGTGAAGCTTCCCCCACTTGGGAAATTCATTAAGGAATTCATAGCCGGGAAAGCCCAGAAGGATGGGAAGATCATGGTAGAAGGAATCGCGTCTGCAATTGTGCAGGAGAAGCTACCGCCCAAGAGGGCCGATCCAGGTATGTTCACTTTGCCTATAACTATAGGAGATGTGAAAGTCGAGCATGCAATGTGTGATCTTGGAGCTTCTATTAATGTCATGCCTTTGTCAATCTATAACTGATTGAAGGGAGTTAGATTGTCGAGTACTAGGATGTTGATCCAACTGGCTGATAGGTCATGCATAAGTCCTGAGGGTGTTTTAGAGAATGTGTAGGTTAGAGTGCATGATTTTACCTACCCTGCTGACTTTTATGTGATCAAAATGAGTGAGTCCGAGGCTAGGGAATCTAGTGGCATATTGTTAGGAAGGTCATTTTTGAGGACGGCCAGGACAATAGTAGACATGGCTGAGGGAACAATTTGCATTGATTTTCATGGGGAGAAGTTTACTTTTGATATCAATGAGGCCATGAAAAAGCCTATTAATTCTGAAAATGTATGCTATGTTGATGTGATTGACCCCTTAGTCCAAGATTTTCTTGAGACCGAACTATTGCAGGAGAAACTCCAAGCTTTAGATGTGTATGAGCAAGCTGACGTAGAAGCCGCTGCATGGTGTGATCTGATCAGTAGCCAAGGGTTGACCGATGAAGAGATAGAGGGAGCGATTAAGGACTTCTGCCAGAAATTGAAATTTATCGGAGCCGCAGGGGCCAAGCTACCCGAAGACACACTTCCATCCCAAGTTGAGCTGAAGAAATTGCCATCGAATTTGAAGTATGCCTTCCTCGGAGAGGAGAACTCATATCCGGTGATCATCAGCAGCAGCCTTACAAAGGAACAGGAGGCAAGGCTACTGACTGTGTTGAGTAAGAACAAGAAGGCAATTGGGTGGAGACTTACAGATTTAGTGGGAATAAGCCTCGACGTCTGCATGCACCATATTAGGCTGGAGGAAGGAGCAAAAGCGCATCGAGATGCTCAAAGGAAGGTCAACCCTAACATGCAAGTAGAAATATTGAAGGAAATCTTGAAATTGTTGTCGCTAGGGATTATCTATTCAGTGCCGGACAGTGAGTGGGTCAGCCCGATCCACATGGTCCCAAAGAAGTCGGGAATCCAAGTCATTCAAAATGAGAAGAATGAGCTGATCCTAACGAGGCTAGTCACGGGTTGGCGAATGTGCATCGATTACCGTAAGCTGAACAATGCGACCAGAAAGGACCATTTCCCGCTGCCTTTCATCGACCAAATATTCGAGAGATTGGATGGGAAGAAGTACTTTTGCTTTCTAGATGGGTACAGCGGATACTTCCAAATTTACGTGGATCCTGAAGACCAGGATAAGACCACTTTCACTTGCCCATTCGGAACCTATGCATACAGGTACGTTTCAACGATGTATGATGAGCATATTCTCCGATTTGATTGAGGACTGCATAGAGATATTCATGGATGACTTCACGGTCTACAGAGACTCTTTCGACTCTTGCCTTCATCATTTGGACATAGTTCTAGAAAGGTGTCAAACAAAAAGTCTGGTTTTGAATTTTGAGAAGTGTCATTTTATGGTCACTGAGGGGATTGTTCTAGGACACGTGTTTTCAGAGAGAGGAATCCAGGTGGATCGAGCCAAGGTGGATGTCATATCCAAATTACCGTTCCCTGTTGATCAGAAGGGGATAAGGGGTTTTCTAGGGCACGCCGGGTTTTATTGAAGATTTATCAAGGATTTCTCCATGATCGCCCAACCCCTTACCCGACTTCTTCAGAATGAAGTGGAGTTCGTCTTTGATGAGCAATGCAAGGCCGCTTTAAACCTTCTCAAGGAAAAGCTGATATCCGCACCTATCATACGGGCTCCTGACTGGGACTACCCTTTCGAAGTGATGTGCGACGCCAGCGATTATGCAGTGGGAGCCGTACTGGGTCAGAATATCGATGGGAAGAGGTACGTAACTTTTTATACATCTAAGACACTGAATCAAGCCCAGCGGGATTACGATACCACTGAAAAAGAGATGCTGGCAGTGGTGTATTCTTTCGAAAAGTTTCGGCCATATTTGTTGGGATCCAAGGTCATCGTTTATACTGACCATGCAGCGATTAAGTATCTGATTTCCAAGAAGGAATCCAAACCTCGCTTGATCCGATGGGTCCTCTTGTTACAAGAATTTGATTGGGCAGTGGAAGATAAGAAAGGAGTCGAGAACAAGGTGGTGGACCATTTAAGTAGAATAGTGCAAGATGGAAACAGTGAAGAGGTGCACGACAAGTTTCCAGAAGAGCATTTATGTGAGGTAATTTTTGAGGTCAGGAAGATTGACTGGGAAGAAGTGATGAAGCTTACTGGCCAGTACGATACAGGAAAAGGAAAACAAAAGGTAGGGCAAGAACCATGGTATGCAGACCTAGCCAACTACCTAGTGACTGGAGAGCTTCCAGAAGTACCAAGTATTACCAAGGCCCAAAGAATGAAGATCAAGAGAGAAGCAAAATACTACTTTTGGGACGACTCATATCTGTGGAGAGTGGGATCCGATCAAGTGATAAGGAGGTGCGTTCCTGACTGGGAGCAAAGGGACGTTTTGATCCATTGCCACTCGTTAGCATGTGGAGGACATTTCGGATCCGAGAAGACGGCAAGGAAGATTCTGGATAGCGGCTTTTATTGGCCAACCCTCAACAAGGATGCGTACGAGTTCTGCAGAAGTTGTGAGCGCTGTCAACTGACCGGTGGGATATATGCGAAAGACGAGATGCCCCAAGTTTCGGTAAGTGTATGTGAATTGTTCGACATTTGGGGAATGGATTTCATGGGTCCGTTTCCTTCGTCCTTTGGCAATTTGTATATCCTGGTTGCAGTGGATTACGTCTCCAAGTGGGTAGAAGCCAAGTCCACAAGCACGTGTGAAGCAAGGGAGGTGGCCAAGTTTCTAAAGAGTCACATTTTCAACCGATTCGGAGTGCCAAGGGCGATCATATCGGATCAAGGTACACACTTCTGTACCGCACCATCGAAGCCTTGATGAAGAAGTACGGTGTGCATCACAGACTATCAAGCCCCTACCATCCACAAGCAAACGGTCAAGCGGAGATTTCTAACCGCGAGATAAAGAAGATTTTGGAGAAGACTGTCAATCCTTCTAGGAAGGACTGGAGTGTAAGGTTAGAAGATGCTTTATGGGCATATCAGACAGCCTACAAGACCCCCATAGAGATGTCCCCGTACCGGATTGTTTTTGGAAAGATGTGCCACTTACCGGTGGGAATTGAGCACCGAGCATACAGGGCAGTACAACAAGTGAATATGGATGCTACAGCCTGTGAAGAGGAAAGGAAGCTGCAGCTGCAGGAGTTAGAGGAACTCAGATTGGAGTCGTTTGATTCAGCCATGTGGTACAAAGAGCGAACCAAATTGTGGCACGACAGGAATCTGAGGACCAAAGATCTTCATGTTGGGCAGAAAGTACTACTCCGTTCTAATGGAGCAGTGGAGATTTCAGGGAGTCTTCCTAACTGTGAACCCTTTATTGTGAATGGGCATAGGCTGAAGGTATTTAGGGCCAATAGTGATGTGGTTGTAGTGGATGAAATCCCACTGCAACCACATACTCAGGTTTCATACTGACCGGTAGGATGGGGATTGGAATTCCACTGGGCTAGCTCCTTTTAGCGTAATGTGCATATGCTGGCAAAGTAGAATTCCAATTTTCCTAAGGAAGATGTAAATATGGTACATATTTGGTAGTTAATTAATTTGAACCTTTGCATGCTAGTTAGTTTTAAGAAAAAAACCAAAAATATTTTTCGGACCTCAAATAATAATTAGGAGTACGTACTGACCATCAGAATACCATTTTGGTGAAACTCCTATTTTATTTAAGTGTCCTTTTTACTTTATTTCTAATCTAGGGAAATATAGGGGGAAATCATTAAGGGACGAATTTGAATTTGTGGAATTTCTGCAGCTTTTGCAGGGTGGCAGCGGCTGGAAGGGGCGCGTGAGCAGAGAGAGTGGATACGCCGACCAATCAGGAGTCGGTATTCTCAACCGCCTCTCCCTCGAAACGACGCGATTTGGAACCGCCTATAACCGGTTGCAAACCCACAACTGCCCTATTCCAACCCATAACCAGCCGTGTCTCCAATTTTTTCACTTCACAATTTCACTCTGCAAATTTTTCTCTCTGCAAAATTTCCACCGTCACTCCACAAACACCAACCCCCACTTTATACCCAGAATTTCACAGATCTAAGCCATGAGAAGGAAGGCATTTGCAACCATCAGAGCCACTTCAACCCGCAGGGAAGAAAAACCAGAATCACCACCACCACAGAAAGAACGGCCGCCGAGCCCACAACCGCAACCGCAACCATCGGAGCCGGCTCCTCAAGCGCCAACAATGGTCTCCTTGGAAGCAATGGCGGCGTTTCTTCGATAGCAGGACCCCAATAGGGATTGGTCGGCGGCGCTGGCCGGTTTGGGTCAAACCGGGGGACAAGAGAGAGTAATCGAAGAAAATCCTTCGGAACCGATTGTGCCATCTACAGCAACACTCCCGACCTCCATTGCGACTTCCTCCGGAATTCCACCAAAAAGAGAAGCTCCATCGACTACCCCACCAACTAAGTCCTCAGAACCCTCAGAAACTCCACAACACAGTGATTCAATGGAGATTGACCCCATTTCAGCTCATTACGATTCCGACTCGGAAAAACAGGAAAGGTCAGGAACAGGGGAGCCTACAGGGAGCAATTGAGTCAGAGAAAATGCTGACGGCGGGAGTCGTTCCCCGAAAAGTGGCGAGGGAGGAGATAGATCTGAACGAATCAGCCAAGAAGCAGGGCCTAATGACCGATGAGGAATTTCAGGCTATTTTAGATGATGTCAATCGGATGGAAGATGACACTTCCGTGGTGGCTGAGGGGCTAGACCTCGCATCACGAGCAGTAGGAGAGAGTGAAGAATCCGAACAAGGAAACCGCTCGGAAAGCCAAGCTAGGGAAGAAGAGATTATGCCGGAATCACCCCAGCCAGAAGCAGAGAGGGGTGATACATCTATTGAAGCACATGAAACGAAAGCAAAAGAAATAGAAGCAAGACCAGAAGTACCCAACCCAGTGGCACCTCCGGTGACAAAACCGAAGGCCGTCAAGAGGAAATTGGTGTTGAAGGGCGAACCTAAGGCTAGACAGCCAAAGCCACAAAGGGTATCTCAACGATGCTTAGGGAAGTGGGCAGCTAGTAAGGCGAAGCCGAACACAGAGGCAGATCCCGTGGAGATCTTGAGTGAAGAAGAAAGGACCACTCCCACAAAGCCTGGGGAGGAGGCTTTACCTGTTACTGACCTAGAGGATACTGCAATGGAAACCGAAGCGGTCTCTCCAACACTGAGTGGCCAAGGTGAAGAGGCTGACGGGATGGCTGAGGGTCTGGACCTCGCATCCAGGTCAGTAGGCCACAAGGAGACCAGTCCTACTGCCCAGGAACAATTTTCAACACGAGCTGAGAAGGAACCCGAAGAAAAGAAAGACGAGGATGATGGAGAAGGAGCTAGATATCGTGAAGAGAGAAAACGGAAGGGGAAGGCCCCTATGAAGAAGAAGCCCAGCAACAAGAAGCCACGAACAGTGAACACTGGCATACTCATTACTGAGTCAGTTCAGCGAGCCCAGGAATACAGGAGGGAACATAGTGATAGCGAATACGATGTCAGTGAAGAGTCAGAATCGGACATCGATATTTCCCTAGAGAACGAGGAGTACAGTGAGCAACAGCTTCCGCACGATCATCGGGAGCTAGTATATCCCCCCGGTAGAGAGACTGAGGTACCGGCGCTGGAAAGTTGATCTTACTGATGATCTGGTGGAGGAGATGAAGCTTTTCGACTTGAAGAAGCTACAAAAAGTTTTCGATAGCAAGGATGAAGGGAGTAAGCAAGTGAAGAGCGGAAAGGTACTTCATATTCCTTCTTTAGATGAGTTGGGAGCCCGCAAGCAGTTTCTCTCTTATTTGCACGCGTTAGGATTTGAATGGTTGTTGGAGAATGGAGATCCGAGTGTCCTGGTTAGATTAGCGAAGGAGTTTTTCACGACCTTTAGGTTTAAGGTCACCACTGATCTAGATGAGGAATGTATCAGTTTTAGGCTGTTTGGCGGAGAGATACAGATGAATCTGATTGAGTGGACCGTGCATCTGGGAATGTGCAGTTTGGCGGAGGCCATAGGGCCTGAGTGGAGAAGTAGGGAGCGGGGAATTCCCCGCAGACATGTGGAATTTGAGCCCCAGGCGGCATGGGAGGAGTTAACTCACCCAGCCTCTGGAGAATTTGCATCAACTCTCTCCCACTCAATCCATTTCAATAACCCAATCCTACGCCTAGTCCAGCTTCACTTGGACTTCAATTTGTTGGGGCAGTCGAACTCCGCTGTTAGGACATCGATGACGGAGTTATACCTTCTCTGGTGCGCCAAGCACGGATGGAAGTTACATTTGGGTTTTTGGAACGCCTACCAATGCCATCTAATTGCCACCCACCCAGCGAGAAACCTCACTCTCTGCCATATCTTGGGAGTGTTCGTCAGAAACAACATCATCATCACGGAGGCCGAAGACTTATCCGACCAGATCATGGTGGATCCTCCTGGTCTCTTTGATACACCTTTGTTCGTCCGAACGAACACCGTTTACATGAGACAGGGTGTACCACGTTTCTACGCAATGGGAGACGAAGCTATACCGACTGGGAGATCTGCAGCACATCCGGGAACACAAGATCAGGAGCAGAGACAGGAAAGGCTAGAGAAGGCAGTGAAAGAGTTAGCGGAAGAGAATCGAAGAGCAAGAGCGGAGTTAAGCCGTTTGGCAACTGTGATGGAAGGAATCTTGAAAGAGTTGGGAACTGGGAAGTTGGTTCGTGAATCTGGACCGAGTGGCCATGGAGGCCGAACTAATGAACCACGAGTATCAGAGGAGGTATTAACCGAGATGAAAGAAGCAGAGCAGAAAGAAAAGGAGGAACAAGAGGAAGGAGACGCCGAAGAGTCGGCAGAATCTGGGAACAAGCAGTCCGAGAATGAGGAGGAGCAACTGGAAGAACCACCTGCACCACAACCTGCCCCGCGAAGGAGCAGGAGGAACAAGTGACCACCCCCCACCTGACCAGTTAGTTTTCTTTTTATTTTCAGTTTTTAGTTTTTCGTATTTTAATTGTGTTTTGTTTTTTTTAGGTAGTATAATATGTGTAGTACGTGTGCAAACCCCTTTCATAATACTTAGCCTACGCAATAGTCTAAGTGTGAGAAGTAAAGGGTTTGCTATTTTTGGCGCATGTATTTGTGTTTTTTCTGTTTTCCTTTCTTGTATGTAGGACAACTCACACTTAGCCTATTTATAGTCTAAGTGTGAGGAGTTTGTTGTATATACATGTTTCTTTTTGTTGGTTTCTGTTTAGATTTTTAAACTCTCCCACTTAGCCTATTATATAGTCTAAGTATGAGAAGCTTTTAGTATAAGTATGTTCTGTTGAGTTTTGGTATTTCTGTGCGTCAACCATACTGGCCATTACCTTTTTCCACTTCACAGCCACATCTGAGGACAGACATTGTGAAGTGGGAGGGGGAATGCACTGGCCAGTATGACATTTGTACATATGTGTAGTTTGTGTTTGTGCTTGTGTTAGTGTCTTGTTAGGTCTAGTTTTTTTAATTTTTTTTATTTTATTTTGTGTTGATTAGGCTTAAAACTCAACTGTCTTGAGCTGACGGTGAGGGGAATTGAGGGAGATACGACATGCTGGAAAACAGAAACCACCCCCTTGAGTACCTCCTAGCCAGGATAGATGACGCAAGTATGAGGGAAAAGCCCATCCTTAGAGCCAAACACGAAAGCCCTCTTAAAATGTGAGTTATAAGCTTTAAGTGGAACCACTTTCCACATATATTGAAAAGAAAAGAGTGGCTGCCACAAACTGCCTAAGATGAAGTGACCACGGGTAGCGAACACTGAAAGCAGTAGGAAACCCCCCCCCCCCAAAAAAAAATTAAAAAAACCACCTTTAGAACTCATTTTCTTAACTCTTTATACCCAGATATACACCCCTAGCCACTGGGATTGTGTGTGCAAGGCATGAGACGATTGGAGCTTACTGGCCAGAAGTGTATAAGAAGGCAGGAACCAGCTGGGCAAGAAAGTTTGGAAGAAAATCGACCAGGGAGTTATCCCAGGTCCAAAAAAGAAGAAGAAGGTATAAGGGTGGCGAAGCCAAAAAGAAAAAAAAAGGGGAAATAAAGAAAAAAAAAGAGAGAATAGATGAAGGAAAATGGTCAGAAAAACTTGGCCAAAAAAAATGAAGAAGGCATAAGGGTGGCGAAGCCACAAGAAGCTACTGACCAGTTGGAGATCAAAGCCAGAAGCGCCAGCCAAGAAAAGCAACTAACCAGAGGCCCAAGTGCACACAGTTCCCCCACCTCAATAAAGTAGAAATTTTGAACCTAGAGCGTTAGGAACATCCACCCCAAAACATTACAAACCAATAGCCCCATTACAAACCTTTAAGCCCTTCAGTAGCTGCACGTGAGATCTAAGTCCGAGGCAATTGTGGTCGAGCAATATGAGAGAATGCAGTCCTAACATTCCCGGTGAAGGTATGAGTGACTGAGTGAACCTAGTGTTTGGCCGAGAGTTTGGACGATCTTGACGAGTGGATATACTGACTGGGAGAGAAAAGGGGGGCGGCGGAAGTTCAAGGCTGTTTAAGGCCGGATTGCACCTGATCCCGAGGGGAGGGATGGTTGAAAATATAGCCCAATTACTGTGTTAATGTGTCTAAGTGTTTTAGTTTTCTTTTTTGTGTTTGTCTTTGTTATGTGTTTTTCTTTGCGTCATAGTTAGAGTCTAGGGTAGGATAGAGTCGTTCAGAGGAGTAACCAGGCTAGAATTCGACTTACTTTTTTTGTTTGTTCTTCATGCTTGAGGACAAGCATGTGGTAAGTGTGAGCAGTTTGATAAGTCGTATTCTAGGCTTTGGTTACTGGTCAGTATAATGTGCATAATTGGTATATATTCTGCAAAACAGTTGCTAAAGTGTGCAGGGAAGTGCTCTAGCCAATAGGCAAAGCTTCGGATACTTCAGGCAAAAAGGGGGTCAGGATATTATTATCCTGACCAGTATGCATGCCAAAAAGGCTCGAGATGGAGAAGAAGGATAGCTGGGAAGATCAGCCGCAAGCAAGGGGGCAAAAGAGTCATTTCATGTTCGAAGTCTACCCTAAAAATCAAGGGAGGCCTCCCTATAAAAGGAAGCCACTTGGAGAAAAAATCATGAATTAGTTAGTTAACTCCTACGCTTAGTTAGCATTTTATCTTCGGTAGATCCCTCCTTTAGCATTATCCTTCGTAATTCTCGTTCCTCGCCACAGCCATGGTCACTTGAAGATCATCAGTTCGCCGGAGTTCCATCCTCTCGTTCCAGCCAGCGTGTTTCGAATTTGTGACAGTTTCATTGCCCGGAGTGGCAAAACAATCTTTATTTGCTTTCTTAGTTAACCTTTACTTGTTTTCTTTCGTTGGATCTGCTGCATTTTCAGTACTTATCATCTTTTGAAGTGTTTTGTTGAGATCCAAACGTTTTATGCAATGAAGTTGTTTTTATGCATCTCTTTCTGTTCAAATCTGTTTCATTCTGCCTAGGTAGCTTAGATCTAGTTGTTGCAGTAATTTCTAAGTGTCGGAAGCATGATTTCATTTGGAGTTGTTCGATCTATGATTTGTTAGTTCAGTGGCTGTTTAGATTTATTTTCTAGAAGTTTCTTAGTGTGAAATCCGAGTTTACGTTATTCTGCCACCTTGCATGTTGACCAGTAAGCATAATTGCAGTTTTGTTAGTTTAATCTTTTGATTTTAAGTTTTAATTGTAGATCTGTGTTCTTGAAGTTGTTAATCTGTGTTTATATGGTGATGAATCTGGTTTTGCTGATCTAATTTGATTTGTGTTGAAGGAGACAACATCTCCATCCAAGTTTGGGACCACTTTTGTTTTTTAACAACTTTTTACTTTTGTCCTTTACTTTTCCTTACTTTCCAGCTGTTACTTTTCAGACCTGTAGGCCTAGTCACCTAACTACCTCTTTCCCTCTGATATTCCGTTTAGCCCTTTTATAGTATACTCGTACTTTCTACATTTATTAGCCGAACATCATGTTCCCCACTCACACGTACACAGCCGCCTGTCCAACACCTTTCCCACCTCCTAGTCAGTAGAGTACCACCTTAAATTCCAGCCTATATAAGTCTCAACCCAAAGCGTGGTAGCTAACCAAACCTTTCCAGGATATCACCACAATTCCCAAAACGCATTCATCTCTGTGGGATTCGACCCTTACGTCCACTATACTAGACAGTAGAAGTGGGTTGAGGATTATTGATACCAGGTTCAGGATTAGCAGGGACTTCCATACTGATCAGTAGGATACACCCTCTGCTTGAAACGACACCTGCACAAACCTGATCTTTCACCCACCGACATACCAACTTGACCGTTACAGTCATTACCTACCCTTCCGAGGCAAGGCACCACTTCCCTACATGGTCAACTGAGGATTGGCAAGCTCAAGAGCCTCACCATTACCAAGACCAAACTTGTCTTGATCAACATCTATATCAACCTGATAAGGCTTATTTCCTTGACCAGGCTGGGTGGACATCGAGCTGGGTCTAGTAGGTGGATCCGCCTGGGGAACGATAAAGTGCTCCTTCATCGATTTAGTCATCATCATCATCAGTTCGACGGCTTCCGCCAACTGATCACAGTGGACTGCCGATTGTTCCACTACCATTGTCACACTACCCCGAAGGGCCACAATCTCCTCCCTGACTTCCCTGACTTCTGCCCTCATCTTCTCCATCTCTGTCCTCACTCCTTTAACTTCTTTCCTCATCGCCGCCCTCGACACTTTCAAGGGTTTTTTCCCCAGCAAACTCTTCAAGAATACCAGGGGTCGCCCCCTCCAACTCTCCAACTGGGGTTTCCCCCTCTACACCAACACTAGGGGTTGCCCCCTCTTCTGTACCAGTAACAGACAAATTAGGGGTTTCCCCCGTACCAACAGTATCATCAGAAATACCAGGGGCTTCCCCCTCAACAACCTCTACGCCAACAGGGGTTTCCCCCGCAGAAACTCCAACGGAAATAACTGGGGTTTCCCCCTCAAACATAGATGCTAACCTCTGGTCGTCGACCATCAACTGTTCCAACCCAGCTATTAGATCTGTCTCACCCCTTGCTCCTTCATCATGCAGGGCGTTTTGCTGAACTGCAGCGGTGGTCGATTTTGTAATCGTAGGTATAATGTCGCCTGGAGTCGCTGAAACTTCAGGAAGGACGGGCGGTGGTACGGAGGTTGTTGCAGCGGGTGTCCTAGTCTGCCCCATCATCGCCGTAAACATGGCGAAGGCCTTCATTGCCTCTTCTGGGCCGCTAAATTTCTCCATTAAATCTTCCAAGAACGAGTCCGCACCAGAATGAACGGATGTGGAAGAGTTTCCCAAATTGTTTAGTGAAAGAATAATACAAAAACTTAAAGATGATATTGATTCTGAAAATATCCCTTTTGAAAATATAACTTTTGGTCAATTATTTGCTTTTATCAAAATGAAGGATTAGCCATTTGTATGGAAATAAAAATACAAAACAAATATAGGAAGGACAAACAAAATGCCAAAAACGAATTAGGGTGTTTCTGCGAAATGTTTGGAATAGAAAAAATTGAGGCTCCTTCGTCTAAAAACAAAAGAAAAATCAGAAAATTCAAGAAAGATACTCAAAAGCATGATTATTATAGAACGTCACGAAGTAAGTTTACAAGACCAAAAAGAAAATTCAAACCAACTAAAGAAAAGGACGGGGATAAGATAAAATGTGAATATTGCAAAAAGATGGGTCACACCGAAGAACGATGTTGGAAGAAAAGAAATAAAAACATTAGACTACTAAGTAAACAGATTAATAACCTTCTAAGAGAAGAAAATAGTTCCTCCATTTCTGAAAGTGAGTCAGAAATTGAAGAAATTCAAAACACCTCTGGAAGTAGTAATTACCATAGTAGTATTGAAAATGAAAAAGATATTTGCAAAATTTGCATCAATACCATTTCTAAAGAAAAGAAGGAAGTTATTCTTGATCTCCTTCACCAAATCCCTGACACTGAAACTAGGGATGATTATCTTAACAAGTTAAAAGACTTAATCCTTGAAGAGCCATCTACTTCTAAAAAGGTTAATATAAAAGAAGATTTCAGCCTAAACAAACTATGGGATAAATATCCTTATCAAAGTATATCAAAACAAATAACTACAAAAGACCTTCAGAGTGAAATTAATAATCTTAAAAAACAAATTAATGAAGAATTTTATAGACTTAAAGAAAAGGATTTTGAATTAGAAACAAGACTTTCTATCATGGACAATAATACAGAAGTTAACAACTGGGAAAATCCGGAACAGAATTCAGAAAATAATTCCATAAAAGTCATCCAAGAAATGAATTATCAAAAATGGCATGTTAATGTAACTCTGGTTATCGGTAACTTCAAAACCAACATAATGGCGTTAGTTGATTCGGGTGCTGACCAGAATATTATTAGAGAAGGAGTTGTTCCTACTAAATATTGTGACAAAACAAAAGAGAAACTTTACACAGCCAATAATAACCCTTTAAGAATCAGATACAAACTTTCCAAAGCTCATATCTGCAATAATGGTTATTGTTTCAGGAATATTTTTACAATTGTTGAAGATATCACCTACAATATGATTCTGGGAACACCTTTCTTAACTCAAATCTATCCTTTTAGTGTTGATGATAGTGGCATTACCACCAATATCCAAGGAAGAGAATTAAAATTTAATTTCATCTCCCCCATTTTGAAACAAGAAATCCTTAACCTTCAAAGAAGTTCTATCTTCAAACAAATCAATAAGATAACCCAAAAACAAAAACAAATAAGTTACCTTAAAGAAGAAATTCCTTTCCAAAAAATTGAAGAACAACTCAAAAATCCTAGATTTGTTTCAAAAATCAAAGAAATAGAAAATAGTTTTATCAAAAGGGTTTGTAATGAAGTCCCCAATGCTTTCTGGGAAAGAAAGCATCATGTAATTAATTTACCTTATGAAGAAGATTTCCACGAAAGTAAAATCCCTACGAAGTCAAGACCCATTCAAATGAATCAAGAACTTCTTGAAGTGTGTAAAAAAGAAGTTAAAGACTTACTTGATAAAAAACTTATTAGACCCTCAAATTCTCCTTGGAGCTGTTCTGCTTTCTATGTCATGAAACAAGCAGAATTAGAAAGGGGAACTCCCCGACTTGTTATTAATTATAAGCCTCTCAATAATGTTTTACAATGGATTAGGCATCCAATTCCTAATAAAAGAGATCTGATAAACAGGCTTTATAATGCAAAAATCTTTTCCAAATTCGATCTTAAATCCGGGTTTTGGCAAATTCAAATCGCTGAGAAGGATAGATATAAAACTGCCTTCACAGTTCCCTTTGGACATTACGAATGGAATGTAATGCCTTTCGGTCTCAAAAATGCTCCTTCGGAATTTCAAAAAATTATGAATGATATCTTAAATCCTCATAGTCAATTTAGCATTGTCTACATAGATGATGTTTTGATCTTTTCCCAAGATCTTGATCAACATATAAAACATTTAGGAATCTTCTTAAGAACCATTGAAAGAAATGGATTAGTTATTTCTACTCCAAAAATGAAACTTTTCCAAACTAATATAAGATTCTTAGGTCATGAGATTGAAAAGGGAGCTTTTAGACCCATCAGTAGATCCATATCCTTTACAGACAAATTTCCTGATGAGATAAAAGAGAAGAATCAATTACAAAGATTTTTAGGATGTTTAAATTACATCTCAGATTTCTTTCCCAACCTTAGGGAGACTTGTAAACCTCTCTATCAAAGACTTAGGAAAAATCCTTCAAATTGGACAGAAGAATATACCAATGTGGTTAAAATCATAAAACAGCAGGTCAAAACTCTACCTTGTTTAGGTATTCCTAATCCAAAAGCCTTCATGATTATTGAAACAGATGCTTCAAACATAGGCTATGGGGGGATATTAAAACAAAAGCTGGATTCAAAAGAGCAACTGGTAAGATACCATTCTGGTATCTGGAATAATGCGCAAATGAATTATTCTGTTATCAAAAAAGAAATTTTGTCCATAGTTTTATGCATTCAAAAATTTCAAGACGACCTTTATAACAAAAGATTTTTAATCAGAATTGATTGCAAATCTGCAAAAGAAGTCCTCACAAAAGATGTTCAAAATATTGTCTCAAAACAAATATTTGCCAGATGGCAAGCCATTTTATCTGTCTTTGATTTTGAAATTGAGTTCATAAAAGGAGAAAATAATTCTCTACCTGATTTCCTAACCAGAGAATTTTTACAAGGTCACAATGACGGACTCTAGGATGTCCAAGAAACAAAGTGTCAAAGATTATGAAATCTTCCCCTCAAACAAAACCTCAAAGGCCTTGATTTCATCCTCGGCTCCCCTCACTCCTCAAAAACCCAATCAAAGACACCTTTCAAATCAAATTATTTCAAACAGATTTTCCCCACTTCAAAATACTCCCGAAATCCCTTATAATACTGTCCTTACCTCAAATATTCCAAAGGCCGCTAATATTCAAATCCCTAATGCTCCTGAAGAATTCAAATATTTTCCAAAAGAGTGGCATGAAGATTGTGGGATGACCCCTTTCACTGATTTTCCAGCCAAACTCTCTCAAACTGATTTCATTAGAAACCGTTTTCCAAATCCTTCCCAACTCTGGGAATCAGATGATTGCCTAAAGGACCAAAAGTATTATGAGTTTATTCTTGTTGATTCTGATTCAGTGGAAATAACTCATAATTACAACATATCCAAAGAGATTGAGTATTCAAAATGCATTATCAAAAAAGTCCATACCACAACCACCTTTGGTGGCCTTAGTGAATTCAAAACCTTCAATCACCCAGCTCAGGGGTATAATTATATCGACTATAAGAATGCTTGGTTTAGAGCTTTCTTATTAAGATATTATAACCACTCCTGGTTCATGGCCTTTCACCATAACTGTGAGAAACAATTTCCAATTTGGTTTTCTGATTGGTGGAGGAAAATAGGATCTTCCATTCAAAAGGGTTTTCACGCCTTTGCGGAATACTCTACCCTCAAAAATTTTCAAAAATTTATCATGTTCCATGCTGAGTTCAAAGTACCTTGGATCTTTTCTTGGGATTTTAACTTTGAGAAAATCTATCCGGATCCTTCTCCTTACTCTTTAACAAGAGTCTTCAGAATCAAATGGTAGGCTAGGTTTCAAAATCATATTAGAACTGAACCGGCTGTCAAAAAATTCTTTACCACTGGAGAAAAGGCGGTTTTCCAAAGAGATCATAAAGGAAAAGACAAAGCAGAAAAACCAGAAAAATTTAGCAAAACAGAATCAAAACCTGGAAGTTTCATGGATAATCTCCCAGAACATCTCAAAAGGGATTTCTTTGAATTTTTGGCTCAAAAGTCTGTCTCTTCAAAGTCCAGGTCTGAAGAATCAGTCTCTTCTGATCCTATTGGGGGTCAAGACCCCTTTGATTTCTGATGACAGGTTACTTTAGAAGAAAGAATACTGAAGCCTATTCTAGGTTTCTTGTTGACAATATCAAAATTGATACCGATATGGTTACCTCTCTCTCAGAAATAGTAAAAATTGTTCTCGAAGCCCCTCCTGAAGAAGTGGAATTTCCTTTTATTAGAGAAACAATTGATGACATTTTCCATAGAGTCAATAGGATCAAAAGGATGAAAAGAACTCTCAAAATTATCTCCATTATGACTGCAGCCTGAACGATGCATCCCTTCCAACGGTTCGATTTTAGATCAGAGCTCAGATGGCTCCAGGCGGCGATTATTAATGAAGAAAGATGTCTTGAGGAAATGTATAAGTACCGCTTCAAAAGAAGTCATCATATGGATTTCTACTATGATGATGAAGAATGGAGACGTTGTCAATACATCAAACGTTGCAAAAACAGGATTCGGCTAATCAATATCATATTGGCAGCATAATTGCTTCATGGGTCACCCTCTTCAAAAGCTCTCTTCTCAAATGTCAAAAGTTACGGCCATCCTTCAAAAGATACTTTCAAAAGCTTCTCAAAAGTCAGGAATGACGGCTACTTTCTATTATAGTTATGTAAAAATCGTGTGAATAGTGAATAGTGAATAGTGACTTTTTGTAATAGTACTATGTAAATTAGTGTGATTTTCGTCACTGCTTACGTATTTGTAAGATACTGTACTCCTATGTAGCCAGGGTTGTTGGCTATAAATAAGAGGTCTGGAATGTAGAAAAGCACACCGAGTTCTGATCTCAGACTCATTGCTCTTCTCCCTCCTTCCCTCTGCTACCTTTTCATGTTTTAATCCAAAGTGAGTTTTCAATTTCATATCTTCATACTGCAATTTATCTTCATACAAGTTTTAATCTGTATTTTCCTTTTCAAATGTGTTTTCATCTGTGTTTTCTTAATCAAATGACTTCCAATAACAGAATAATTCATAATAACTCTATCATAAACAATATGATGTTAACCAATACGTTATTACACAACACGGCCACGGCCAATACGTGTTCTAACAACAAGGTTGTAATCATAATGTTCATGTTCAAACTAAACTTCAAAATACATCTGGGACAAGATGCTCGGAAGAAAAATACTCCGTTTAGGGTTAGTAAAAAACGGAAATTGCGAGAGAGAGTGTTTTTTAGATAGAGAGTGATTTTGGGAATTTTTAGATAGAGAGTGAATATGAAATGGAAAATAAAAGTGAAAGCACGGAAATAGCCGGTAGGTATGGACTGGGATGGTTTTGCAGGCGGTTGCAGGCCTGACGCGAGCAACCGTACGTCTCCCCATAAAGTCATCATTTGAAATTCGAACCGGCGCCACCTCCCTCCAAAATTTTTTGTTTCTCAATTCCCTGCCCCATGTAAATGCTCTCTGCAATTCCACACTTAGAAGAAAAAAAAATGAAATTGAAACGCCTGACTCCCAGGTCAAGGGTTTAACAAATGATAACTCAAGTTGCCTACGGAGTCTGGTATTTCGAAAATATTTTTGGATGATTATTATTTTTTTACTTTGTTTGGGATTTTCTTGTTTAAAGAAAAGTGATTAAATATTTACACTTTCTTTCAAGTATTCTTGAGATTCCCTGGGTCAGGGTATGGATAAAAAAACTTTCAATTTACTTGACCTAGGATTTCTTTAAGAACACTTCCTTCCTAAAGTGGTTAGGAGATATCAGGGAGTGCGCGTAAAGGCACTTTGTCCACTACACACTGCTCCGAGTTATCCCTAAATACCTTCACGCGATGACCATTGACGAGGAAATGCACGGAATTCGAGGCACCTCCTTGGATCTCTACTGCTCCATTTGCACGAAGGCCAACGATAGTATGTGGTCCGATCCACTTGGACTTTATCTTTCCTGGCATCAGCTTAAGCCTGGACTGGAATAGGAAAACTTTCTGCCCAACTTGTAGTTCCTTGGTCCGGAGATTCTTATCATGCCAGAGTTTAGTCTTTTCCTTGGTCCGGAGATTCTTATCAAGCCTCAATTCTACCAGCTCCTGGAGCTGCAGTTTCCTTTCTTCCTCACAAGCTTGAGGGTTCATGTTAATCTCGTTGACCGCCCAGTATTCCCTGTGCTCCAGTCCAACAGGCAAGTGGCACATCTTGCCGAACACTAACCTGTAAGGAGACATCCCAATGGGCATTTTATATGTTGTTCTGTAAGCCCATAGTGCGTCGTCAAGCCTCTTACTCCAGTCTTTCCTTGACGGGTTCACCGTCTTTTCTAGTATTGCTTAGATCTCCCTATTTGATATTTCTGCCTGGTCGATAGATTGAGGATGATATGGTGTGGACAACCTGTGGTGGACTCCATATTTTTTCATTAGAGCTTCAATCGTTCGGTTCCGGAAGTGAGTTCCTTGATCCGAAATAACAGCCCTAGGCACTCCATACCTACTAAAAATATTAGACTTGAGAAATTTGGCCACCTCACCGGCTTCACAAGAGGTAGTAGCCTTGGCCTCTATCCATTTCGACACATAATCCACCGCCACAAGGATATATGAGAATAGTCCAACAGAGTAAAGAAACATAAGAGTTTTAAAACTTGGCGTAGCGGAAGCATTTGAGAGTTAGCTACTACTATATATGAAGACACAATAGCAACCGGAACATTTATTGAATGCGGTCTTTGTCCAAATGCTCAACATCCTCCGTCCTCGTCAACGCTCAACCTGCATATAGAAAAAACACATGCAGGGGCTGAGTACTTGATGCACTCAGTGAACTCATGCCCAAAATACATTTCATCAATAAAGTTATGTCAAGCCACCGTTGAGTGAAACTCGGGTTTTACTTTAAAATACCGAGAAACACTAAAATCATTTCCATAAAAAGGTGCCTGCGCAGGCAAATATCATCGTCATCCCCCATCATGTACCATATCTGAACCATCATGTGAAACGTGAATGTGGCCACAAACTCGATCACTGGACCGGCCGACCCATAGGACGGCTCACGATCCCCATCAGTGCACTAGCCTAAGTAGGGCATAGACCCTAGTTAGACCCGAATTCATTAACCATCAAAGTCTAGTAGAATATTATTCTAGTAGACAATCAGATAAGCAATTCAAAACATAAAATACGGCATGACATAACATTTAAACAACCCTTATTTCACCATATACATATCATTGCAAATAAAGGAGTTTACGCAATAGAGCCCACCTCGTTCGTTTAAAGCTTTAACTTGTGTTTCATTCTGTCCTTGAAAAGCGTGCCAAAAAAATGATCCCCTTTTGAAAGAACATAATATGCTACAGATTAGACTCTAGGAGAAATAAATTGAATTTAAACAAAGCATGCATCATACGTGATGCTAAATCTTACCCTTCGATCTTTCTTGAGAAATTCGGAAATTCTCGCGTGTTACTCATAAATTTAGCCATCATCACATGTCTAGCTTGCCCAATTAAATTAATACACGTGCAGATTTGAAATCCTTGATTTAAAATCCTCCAGCCCAATCAAATAAAGAAAGAGGCCCAAGCATGACAATAAGAACTCCTAACCTTATTTCCCATCAACTCTTTTTCTATCTGTTATCTCTCGTCTCCCTCTCAATTCCATCTCTTGCTCTCTCTATTTATTTCTCAAAAAAATCCCAATCAACACATTCTTCACTCTCTTCTCCTTCGCTGATTGTCGCCGGCAAAACACAGCACCACCGCCGCCGATGTCGCGACGCAGCAGGAGCTGCTGCTGCTACTCGTTGATTCACCCTTCCTCCGTCGCAGCTCCACATCGGTTCAGCCCGAAGTGGATCTCGTTCTGTCGCTGCCTCACATCCTTTCTTTTTTTCTTTGAATTCATAATCAAATCAGCACTGCATCTTTCTCTCCATCTTTCTCTCCAGCGGTTGTTGTTCGTACTCCAAATTGAGGGCTCGTCGTTGCTGCTCTGTTCCCATCTCTCTCTCGGGCTTCTCAACGTCGCAAAGGTCGCAGGGCTCCCCCTTTTTCTCGGTTCGGCAGCTCCGAAAAACAGCATCGCTGCCCAACTTCTCCATCTCGCTTCCTTCGTCAAAACGCAGTGCCGCTGCTACTAACTTTCCTTTTGCTCGGGGTACGCCGCCGCCATGGACTCGACGTCTCTGTCCACCGTTCGTCGTCAAGCAGAGCTTAACGCCGCTGCTGTTCGCGGTCGCTACTTCCCCAATCTTGTTCGTTTAATTTATGAATTTGAATTCTCCTTTTCGCCGCCTCGCATCCTCTCTCTTTTTCCTTTCTCTCATTCGTCGCCTACTGCCATCTGCCGAAGTCAAAGCATCACCGAAGCCATTGCATCCTCTCTCTTTTCATTTTCTCTCATCCGTCGCCTACTGCCATCTGTCGAAGTCAAAGCATAACCGAAGCCATCTCACTCTGCTCTCCGTTTTGCCGTCGTGATACAGCCACTACTGCTATCGGCTGTTGTCACCGTACACCGACAGCTCGTGATCCACCGGCAGCCCCCATCTTTCTCCCCTCTCTGTCACAGCGCCGCTGTGCTCTCGACTTCTCCATCGCCGATTTCACGCAGCTGTTGTCCCCTTCTGTCGTCTCTCTCTCTGAAATTTAGTTCTGGATTTCCCTTGGAATTGGTTGAATATGATGAATCGTGGAGTTTGAATAATTCTTTATGGAAAAGGTCGAATGAGGAATGAAGACCGAGCGTGCCCGACTGTAAATAGCTGTAAATGTGAGAAATGGAGATGAAGAGTTTTCTTGGGCTTTTTCTCTGCTTAAAGGAATGAAATCGTCAATGGGCCACACCTAGTGGACTGATGCCAATAAGAATTGGGCCAACACAACTGATAATAACATTACAATTAATTATAGATTTTATCTTAGTTATAATACAAGTATTATATTAAATTCAACAACTACACGACACACTGTAAAACTGGTTTTGGCAGGAAAAATTCTTGAATATTTATGTATAGATCTTTCCATCAACATCTAAAAGAATTGAAGGAAATTTTTCGGCTACACAAGCGATGCCCTTCAAGAACAACTAAAAAGATAGAAAAAAAATCGGGGTATTACAATCTACCCATCTTAACAAAAATTTCGTCCCGAAATTTGCTTACATCCTTCGAATAAAATATTTCTCCATTAACTTGTAATCCAATTTCCAAGCAGCTTCCTTGTATCAATCAACTACATATATAGGTATCTCGTATAGCACTAAAAGGTTATTGGTCGTTAAAGCATTTTCACCACATTTTGTTTCTCAAGATCTAATATCTAGATGTATAGCATAATATTCGATTCCTTAGCAGCTCGCTATAAGCGGTACGTAAAAGCTGAAAATTGAACACCTCGTGTTCTTGGTTATATCGATGCCTCTGGTTAGTGTATCACTTTTACGCATGTCTGATTATAGAAACTTATTCCCCGTGTGCATTCGAAAAGCTCAACCTCACCCTTTCCTCCAAGTCTAATATCAAGAACTCAAAAATTGATCAAGCCGTCTTACTTGGATATGAACTGATTTCAAAAATGTAGCAACACTGCCGAAAGTGTCTTAATCAGAAAGGCTGCAGAATTAATCAAGAAAACAAGAACAACATTTCTAGCTCGACTCTTTTAGATCTCATCACCAACTTGCAAAAATTGGTTTGAAGAATAATAAGGCAGGGTCTAAGTTCCATTGAACTTATCATGTTCATTTTGGGAATTAAGGTTTCAGATAAACTATAAAGCTTGAGACTTTACTTCTGATGAGAGCTCGAAAGAATATGAGATAAGTCTTGAAAACAGGATAAAACTGAATTAAGTCTCAAATTTCATAGTAGGCTGCCAAATAAGATATTTCAATTGTCAAATCAAATTTGCAAAATCTCGGCATCAATGAATGATGGTTCAAACATGTCATGACATGAGATGATCAATCGTGGGAGGATTTAGAAGCATAGACAAATGTCATAAAGTAGCACTAATCATGGTTCGACGACATCAGGTTATTGAATAATGAAATCACATCAATGGTTTCACAGGTTTGCAACCAACATGAAGTGAACTTTTTAGGAAAATCAGCTAGATCAAACACGTTAAGGAAAAAGAGAACACGATAGCCTTAACTTGGTGTTGCTGAAAGAAAAATCATTGAGCATGAAACAATATATGAAGTGAAACTGAGCAAGAAAAAAAAGAATTTCGCTTCTACAAGGAAGAACTTGCCACATATATAGTTACGAAATAAAAAAGGTGTACAAAAGTTCCAAGAAGAATATTTCATCCTTTGAAGAAACATGTATGAGAGATGTGATCATACTGAAGGTCATAACAGCAAACAACTTTAGGAATGAAGTTCAATGACAGAAGCTCATAAGGTCAAAATATTTTCCTTACGGAAGATGAATCAAAGAAGACCACTAATCAAGATGTCCAAAGTTACCAATGCAAGCACCAATTTTCAAGAACTGAAATTGAGTCATGACTCGATATAGGAAAAAAATAATAATAATGGGCATTACTTGCAAAACATGAGTCAACCAATGTGATTAAATAGGCAAGGGCTCACGGTTATTCAATACGTATCGAAAAGAACTTAGAATCCAAGTAAGTACTGTTGATTTAAAATCGTTCATTCTAGCTACGAAGGTCGCGCTCCCTAGTCCATTCTTCGTGAGCCTGAACATGATAACATCATACTAAGAAACCTTGGACTTCAAGTTGAGATTCATCGTGTCATTACGACTAATAACAGTAGTCGAAAGCCATATCTTCATAATATTCTTTGCACGTGATAACAGTCATTCTCTTAAAACGTTGTAGTTATTCTCGCGCTCTCAACATGCTATAGCGGTCGTTTTCGTCGCATCGCCACTTTTGACTTAAGATTGGATTTATCTTATTAGATCGCAGGTATGATCTCTACCTCTATTGTAGGATTACATCATTTCGTATCTCGTCTTGCCTCGAACATTTTCTCGTTTGGAACATCTCTTCAATTTGCACTTCTTCTTTTCTTAAACTCTTTATCATATACTACGTCTTTTCGCATTCTTCTTGTTCTTGTCATTCAGGGAATGACAATACTGAATTTGTAATCATTCAATAAAGTTCAAGTTCACACCACATATTTCTATTTGTCCTATCACTCGGAAAAGTGATATTGCAGTTGTCAACAACTAAATTCGATATGATTCAATCTAACATACTTCTTAGGCACTCTATGTTCGCATACAAAGTTCATAGCGTCATATTTCACTCCCACCAACAATTTCATAATATACCTCATACTTCAACGTAATTAGACCATTAATTAATACGTGTTTCACACATTAAGCTTGCTCCAACAGTTCGCGTTATTCCAAGAAACTGAAAAAAGTTTAATGGTCCACCGGTCTCCATCCTCTATCTAGATCCTCTCGTCTCATATCTCGATAATTTAGAAATTTCGCCCCACTTTCCATTCTCGTTCGTTTGCATCGCTCGGAAAAGCAATAGGTGAGTTTTCAATTTAGAACTACGGTCCGCATGGTCAACTAGGCCTACATCTTCGGCACTCTAAGTTCACGACACATTTCATCATCTCGTAGATAACAAACTATCACAACAAGTACTATAATACACAACACTTTCACACTTCACATTATCGTTCCAAACTTTTGAAATAAAATTTTCTTCAGACTTTCACACTTTCCTCAAAATTTTCACATCTCACTTTCAACTTTAGAGTAAAAGTTTTGACTCAAAACTCAAAACATACTTGAACATCCACTTTCATCTTTCATGTAAAACAAACAATCCATCGCCCCTCATCAAAACTCGTTCTTTTCTCAAACATTAGCAAATACTCTTCTCAACTCGAAATCAATCCCTCACGGAAAGATTTTACTTCGTTGTTCGTATAAACATTTTTCTCCTCTTTCATTCTAAAAAATTTTCTCATCTTCCTTTCTCCAAAACTTTGGCATAAAAATTTCTCATAAAAATAAATTACCTCTTTCACGGTTTAGCGTGGCGAAGCAGGATGTTGAGCCTTCAATATACATTTTTTTCTAGAGAATCGAAAATAGATTAAGACTGAAAAAACACCCTCGGGTCCAGAGTGGAAAGAAAAGAGCTCTGATACCATTCTGTCACGACCGCACTTCATAAGGATAGAAAGTACGGTGGGTCGCGACTAATGGGGGATTTAAGAAGCGGGGAAGAAAGGGGAATCAATCAAGGGATACGACATATAGATCAAAAGACGAAACTTTATTACCAAATCATAGTCTGAAAAGCACGAAACAACAAAGTTTATATGAGAATAGTCCAACAGACTAAAGAAACATAAGAGTTTTAAAACTTGGCATAGCGGAAGCATTTGAGAGTTAGCTACTACTATGTATGAAGACACAATAGCAACCGGAACATTTATTGAATGCGGTCTTTGTCCAAATGCTCAACATCCTCCGTCCTCGTCAACGCTCAACCTGAACATAGGGAAAACACATGCAGGGGCTGAGTACTTGATGCACTCAGTGAACTCATGCCCAAAATACATTTCATCTATAAAGTTATGTCAAGCCACCGTTGAGTGAAACTCGGGTTTTACTTTAAAATACCGAGAAACACTAAAATCATATCCATAAAAAGGTGCCTGCGCAGGCAAATATCATCGTCATCCCCCATCATGTACCATATCTGAACCATCATGCGAAACGAGAATGTGGCCACAAACTCGATCACTGGACCGGCCGACCCGTAGGACGGCTCTCGATCCCCATCAGTGCACTATACTAAGTAGGGCTTAAACCCTAGTTAGACCTGAATTCGTTAACTATCAAAGTCTAGTAGAATATTATTCTAGTAGACAATCAGATAGGCAATTCAAAACATAAAATACGGCATGACATAACATTTAAACCACCCTTATCTCACCATATACATATCATTGCAAATAAAGGAGTTTACGTAATAGAGCCCACCTCGTTCGTTTAAAGCTTTAACTTGTGTTTCATTCCATCCTTGAAAAGCATGCCAAAAAAATGATCCCCTTTTGAAAGAACATAATATGCTACAAATTAGACTCTAGGAGAAATAAATTGAATTCAAACAAAGCATGCATCATACGTGATGCTAAATCTTACCCTTCGATCTTTCTTGAGAAATTCGGAAATTATCGCGTGTTACTCATAAATTTAGCCATCATCACATATCTAGCTTGCCCAATTAAATTAATACACGTGCAGATTTGAAATTCTTGATTTAAAATCCTCCAGCCCAATCAAATAAAGAAAGAGGCCCAAGCATGACAATAAGAACTCCTAACCTTATTTCCCATCAATTCTTTCTGTCTGTTATCTCTCGTCTCCCTCTCAATTCCATCTCTTGTTCTCTCTATTTATTTCTCAAAAAAAATCCCAATCAACACATTCTTCACTCTCTTCTCCTTCGCTGATTGTCGCCGGCAAAACACAGCACCACCGCCGCCGATGTCGCGACGCAGCAGGAGCTGCTGCTGCTGCTCGCTGATTCACCCTTCCCCCGTCGCAGCTCCACATCGGTTCAGCCCGGAGTGGATCCCGTTCTGTCGCTGCCTCACATCCTCTCTTTTTTTCTCTGAATTCATAATCAAATCAGCACTGCATCTTTCTCTCCAGCGGTTGTTGTTCGTACTCCAAATTGAGGGCTCGTCGTTGCTGCTCTGTTCCCATCTCTCTCTCGAGCTTCTCAACGTCGCAAAGGTCGCAGGGCTCCTCCTTTTTCTCGGTACGGCAGCCCCGAAAAAGAGCACCGCTGCCCAACTTCTCCATCTCGCTTCCTTCGTCAAAACGCAGTGCCGCTGCTACTAACTTTCCTTTTGCTCGGGGTACGCCGCCGCCATGGACTCGTCGTCTCTGTCCACCGTTCGTCGTCAAGCAGTGCTTAACGCCGCTGCTATTCGCGGTCGCTACTTTCCCAATCTTGTTCGTTTAATTTCTGAATTTGAATTCTTCTTTTCGCCACCTCGCATCCTCTCTCTTTTCCCTTTCTCTCATCCGTCGCCTACTGTCATTTGCCGAAGTCAAAGCATCACCGAAGCCATTGCATCCTCTCTCTTTTCATTTTCTCTCATCCGTCGCCTACTGCCATCTGTCGAAGTCAAAGCATAACCGAAGCCATCTCACTCTGCTCTCCGTTTTGCCGTCGTGATACAGCCACTACTGCTATCGGCTGTTGTCACCGTACACCGACAGCTCGTGATCCACCGGCAGCCCCCATCTTTCTCCCCTCTCTATCACAGCGCCGCTGTGCTCTCGACTCCTCCATCGCCGATTTCACGCAGCTGTTGTCCGCTTCTGTCGTCTCTCTCTCTGAAATTTAGTTCCGGATTTCCCTTGGAATTGGTTGAATATGATGAATCGTGGAGTTTGAATAATTCTTTATGGAAAAGGTCGAATGAGGAATGAAGACCGAGCGTGCCCGACTGTAAATAGCTGTAAATGTGAGAAATGGAGAAGAAGAGTTTTCTTGGGCTTTTTCTCTCCTTAAAGGAATGAAATCGTCAATGGGCCACACCTAGTGGACTGATGCCAATGAGAATTAGGCCAACACTACTGATAATAACATTACAATTAATTATAGATTTTATCTTAGTTATAATACAAGTATTATATTAAATTCAACAACTACACGACACACTGTAAAACTTGTTTTGGCAGGAAAAATTCTTGAATATTTATGTATAGATCTTTCCATCAACATCTAAAAGAATTGAAGGAAATTTTTCGGCTACACAAGCGATGCCCTTCAAGAACAACTAAAAAGATAGAAAAAAAATCGGGGTATTACATCTTGGTTCCTTCCTAACCAGTTACCTTGTCTCTCCGGCTGAGGTACAAACTGCAAATTCTGTTGTGGTGCTGGCTGGTTCTGTTCGTTATCAGTCCATCTGAAATTTGGATGGTTCCTCCAGGGTGCATCTCTCTGTCTCCCTGGATTCTAGCTCCCATCGGAATTCTAACTTCCCATTGCATTGACTTGGGTCTGATAATCTCCTTCCTGGGTCCCGTAATATTGCTGAACTTGATTATCTCCTGGATTTGTGAAGCTTGTGGATTTGTCTTTTCAATAGCGTTCAAAAGAGCTTTCTCGAGCTTGTCGATCCTTGCTTCCACATTATCATCTTCTTGCTCTCTCATAGTATTCAACGATCCTCTCCTTACTATATTCCTGGGGTTATCATAGGCCTTCTTAGCGTCTATCAACTTCCCCAGAATCTCTCTTGCTTCACTTCCCTTATTTCTTGTGAAATTTCCCCCACTCGAGGAATTCATTAAGTCCTTAGACTCAGGGGTCGCCCCTTAGTAAAACAGAGAGTAGGTCTCTGCCTCTATCATTCGGTGATTCGGGCATGCATCCAACAACCCCTTGAATCTCGACCAATACTGACTCAAAGATTCGTCGTAATCCTGCTTACACTCTAATATTTCCTTTTTCAGCGCATTCGTCTTGTTGGACGGAAAGAAATAATCTAAGAATTCCAACTTGAAGTCCCTCCATGTGCGGATAGAATCCGGGGGCAACCTTAATAACCATGTGTTGGCTTCCCCCTTCAAGGCAAAAGGAACCGCGCATAGGCGATAATCCTCTTCTGTGGCGTCATTTAGCCTCTTCTGAATGCTACACAGTTTGCTAAATTCATTTAAGAACTCGTACGGGTACTCATTCCTTCACCCAGAGAAGTGGGTACGATGCCGAGCACGTTTGTCTTTATCTCAATGGACCTCTGTCGCGGATTCATTACTATAGCTTGAGATGGCTCTCCATCTAGATGAGCAGTAAGCGAACCGATCTCTGGATCTGGATCAATTATGTTCGCCATGTCCCCTGTTTTATCCTCCTCTGTACTTGTTTCCGAAGATGATTTAGGATCTTCCCTTCCTGACGAATTCCAATCCTCTTCACTTCCCGAATCAAACGGAAATGGATCTCCCGTAGATAATCCCGATCTGGTGGTGACCGTAGATGCTGTGTTCTTGACTTGCCAAATAAACTGATCGTTCCTCCACTCAGATGAGTTACCACAGTGTCCAAACCGTGAGTCCCTGCTCATAAACTGAAAATAAAAGGAAAAAAGAAAAATTAAGAACTATGTACGCCAAAATCCACTAAACACAATCACAAATTACGCCATCCAGTCCCCGGCAACGGTTCCATTTGAAGGGAGAGAGGGTGATCACTTGGTCCAGGAACTCAATGGAACACGGAATGCTCTGTCATTGTACACACAAAACTCCCCTTCAAAGATCCCTCAACCCGAATACTATGGATTAGTATAGAAAAGCAGGAGTCGATCCTACGAAGACGGACATGTAAGAAAGTATTTAGAGACTTTTGACAAAGGCGGCTGCTGCCACGCAAACTGGGTTGAGGTATAACTACAACTAGACCTAGGCAGAAAATGTAACACTAGACCTAGAAAACTGTAAACATGCTGAGATCAAACGTCCTCATGACTGCTAGATATTAAATTCACTTCCTAGACCGTGTAAACGACTACCTAATTTAGCTAGACAGAAAACCAATAACAGTGGGGACCATCATTCCAGAAATAGCAGGTACGGCAGAAAAGTTGCAAGTAACGAACTGGGAATTTAACTAACAACGATATGCATTTCTCTAGCTAAATCAGACACAAAGATGAAGGAAACATAGCACATACCCTGATTCGAACATAATATAAAATTTAGGTCGTCGGAAACTTGCAACAAACCGGAAATAACACAGATCTACATAAACTAGACGGACCGAAATAAAAACACGAAGGCTAGGCATCAAATTAAACCAACTCTGTTAAGATCTCTCGTCGGATGCTTAATCCACTCCGGATCCAAGCGATCCGAGTCCTACAACAACCAGAATCATCCCCATAACTTCCGATTCTAAAGATCTACTCCGATCAACAACTACTTCAAACAATTCTACATAGATTCAGTGAGCAAATGCAAAAAACATCCAAAACAAGTACTAGCACGAACTCTAGAAAAACACAGTAACTAAAGCATAAACAAACACCATCAACATTATGGAAAATAGCTTGCATAAACCCACAGAATAAATGGTAAACAGAGTGCCGAGCTTCGAATAGCGAAGCTCGGTAAAATCCACAAAATAACGAGAAATAAATTGGAAATTGTTTCTTCGCCCTCGACAGGACGGTGTTTGAAAGGGCAGGTTTGTGCAACTGTCATTTCAAGCAAAGGGTGTATCCTACTGATCAGTATGGAAGTCCCTGCTAATCCTGAACCTGGTATCAATAATCCTCAACCCACTTCTACTGGCTAGTATAGTGGACGTAAGGGTCGAATCCCATAGAGATGAATGCATTTTGGGAATTGTGGTGATATTATGGAAGAGTTTGGTTAGCTACCACGCTTTGGGTTGAGACTTATCTAGGCTGGAATTTAAGGTGGTACTCTACTGACTAGGAGACGGGAGAGATGTTAAACAGACGGCTGTGTACGTGTCAGTGGGGAACATGATGTTTTAGAAATAAATGTAGAAGGTACGAGTTTACTATAAAGGCTAAACGGAATATCAGAGGTAAAGAGGTAGTTAGGTGACTAGACCTGCAGATCTGAAAAGTAGCAGCTGAAAAGTAAGGACAAAAGTAAAAAGTTGTTAAAAAGCAAAAGTGGTCCCAAACATGGATGGAGATGTTGTCTTCTTCAACATAAATCAAATCAGATCAGCAAAACCAGATTCATCACCATAAAAACACAGATTAACAACTTCAAGAACATAGATCTACAATTAAAACTTCAAATCAAAAGATCGAACGCTGAAACTGCAATTATGCTTACCGGTCAACATGCAGGGTGGCAGAAATCACGTAAACTGGGTTTTCACACATAACTAATTCAGATCTAAAATCTAACAGCTATCTAGACTTGGAAACTCAGAGAGATCAACAACAGAAGTTAAAACATGCGATTCCACACTGGAAATTACCGTAACAGCTAGATCTAAGCTATCTAGGCAGAAAGAAGCGAAAACAAACATAAACCGATGCTGGAAAACAACTTCATATTCAATAAAACGTTTGGATCACAACTAAGACTTCAAAGTAAGCAAATATTTAAAGTGCAACAAATCCAATCGTAAGAAAACAGAATGCGATTAACTAAGAAAGCAATAAAGATTGTTTGCCACTCCGGGCGATGAAACTATTGACACTGCGAGACACGCTGACTGGAATGAGAGAATGGAACTCCGGCGAACTGATGATCTTCAAGTGACAATGGCTGTGGCGAGGAATGAGAATTACGAAGGGTAATGCTGAAGGAGTGATCTACCGAAGGGAGATTGCTAACTAAGCGTAGGAGTTAACTAACTAATTGATGATGATACTCTCTCCAAGTGGCTTCCTTTTATAGGGAGGCCTCCTTTGATTTTTAGGGTAGACTTCAAACATGAATTGACTCTTTTGCCCCCTTACTTGCGGCTGATCTTCCCAGCTATCCTTCTTCTCCATCTCGAGCCTTTTTGGCATGCATACTGGTCAGGATAACAACATCCCAATACCCTTTTCACCTGAATTCTCCGAACATTTGCCTACTGGCTAGAACACTCATCCTGCACACTTTAGCAACTGTTTGCAGAATATATTCTAATTATGCACATTATACTGACCAGTAACCAAGGCCAGAATACGACTTATCAAACTGCTCACACTTACCACATGCTTGTCCTCAAGCGTGAAGAACAAACAAAAAGAAGTAAGTTGAATTCTAGCCTGGTTACTCCCCTGACCGACTCTATCCTACCCTAGACTCTAACTATGACGCAAAGAAAACACGTAATAAAGACAAACACATAAAAGAAAACTAAAACACTTAGACACATTAACACAGTCATTGGGCTATATTTTCAACCATCCCTCCCCTCGGGATCAGGTGCAATCCGGCCTTAGACAGCCTTGAACTTCCGCCGCCCCCCTTTTCTCTCCCAGTCAGTATATCCGCCCGTCAAGATCGCCCAAACTTTCTGCCAAACACTAGGTTCACTCAGTCACTCATACCTCTCCGAGAATGTTAAGACTGCATTCTCTCATAGTGCTCAACCACAATTGCTTCGGACTTAGATTTCACATGCAGCTACTGAAGGGCTTAAAGGTTTGTAACGGGACTATTGGTTTGTAGTGTTTTGGGTGGATGTTCCTAAGGCTCTAAGGTTCAAAAACATCTACTATATTTGATGCGTGGGAACTGTGTGTGCTCGGGCTCTTGGCTGTCACCTCGGCTTGGCTGGACTTTTTCTGAAGTTGCTTCCCAGTTGGTCAGTAACGTCTTGTGGATTCGCCACCCTTATTCCTTCTCATTCTTTTTGTGGTCAAGTGTTTTCGACCATTTTCTTTACATTTTTCTTCTTCTCTTCTTATTTTTTTTTTAGACCTGGAATGACTTCCTGGTCGATTTTTTCCTAATTCTTTCGCTCCTGTTGACTTCTCTTCTAATTCTTTCTTCTCTTCTGGCCAGTTGCCTTCTTGCCTTATGCCTTACACACACAATTCCAGGGGCTAGGGGTTATATCTGGGTAAAAACAAGTTAGGAAAAGGGGGTTCTAAAGGTGGTTTTTTTTAGGGGGGGTTTCCTATTGCCTTCAGTATTTGCTACATGTGGTCATTTCGCCTTAGGTAAATTGTGGCAGCCACTCTTTTCTTTTCTGGATTTGTGGAAAGTGGTTCCACTTAAGGCTTATAACTCATATTTTAAGAGGGCTTTCGTGTTTGGCTCTGAGGATGGGCTTTTCTTTCATACTCGCATCATTTATCTTAGCTAGGAGGTACTAAGGGGGTGGTTTCTGTTTTCCAGCATGTCGTATCTCCCTCAATTCCCCTCACCGTCAGCTCAGGACAGTTGAGTTTTAAGCCCAATCAACACACAAAAGAAAAAAAACTAGACCTAACAAGACATTAACACAAGGACAAACACAAACCACACATATACACATACATCATACTGGCTACAGCCATGGTCACTTGAATAGGCTAAGTGGGAGAATGTAAAACCTAAACAGACACCAACAATTACAAAACACATATATACATAAACTTCTCACACTTAGACCATGCAATGGGCTAAGTGTGAGCCAACATGCTTACGAAAGCATAAAAACAACAAAACATGCGTTACAGAAACAAATCCTTTACTTCTCACACTTAGACTATAGAATAGGCTAAGTGTTATGAATGGGGTTTGCGCACATACACAAATTATATTACCTAAACAAACACCAAAACACAAACAAAAATACGGAAAACTAAAAAAAAACTGAAAATTAAAACGAAAACTAACTGGTCAGGTGGGGTGGTGGTCACTTGTTCCTCCTGCTCCTTCGCGGGGCAAGTTGTGGTGTAGGTGGTTCTTCCGGTTGTTCCTCCTCATTCTCGGACTGCTTGTTCCGAGATTCTGCCGACTCTTCGGCATCTCCTTTCTCTTGTTCCGCTTCTTCTTTCTGCTCTGCTTCTTCCGTCTCGGTTACTACCTCCTCTGATACTCGTGGTTCATTAGTTCGGCCTCCATGGCCACTCGGTCCAGATTCACGGACCAACTTCCCGGTTCCCAACTCTTTCAAGATTCCTTTCATCACAGTTGCCAAACGGCTTAACTCCGCTCTTGCTTTTTGATTCTCTTCCGCCAACTCTTCCACTGCCTTCTCTAGCCTTTCCTGTCTCTGCTCCTCATCTTGTGTTCCCGGATGTGCTGCAGATCTCCCGGTCGGTATAGCTTCTTCTCCCATTGCGTAGAAACGTGGTACGCCTTGCCTCATGTAAACGGTGTTAGTTCGGACGAACAAAGGTGTATCAAAGAGACCAGGAGGATCCACCAAGATCTGGTCGGATAAGTCTTCGGCCTCCGTGATGATGATGTTGTTTTTGATGAACACTCCCAAGATATGGCAGAGAGTGAGGTTTCTCGCTGGGTGGGTGGCAATTAGATGGCATTGGTACGCTGTCCAGAATCCTAGATGTAATTTCCTCCCGCGCTTCGCGCACCACGGAAGGTATAACTTTGTCATTGATGTTCTTACCGCGGAGTTCGACTGCCCCAACAAATTGAAGTCCAAGTGAAGCTGGACTAGGCGTAGGGTTGGGTTATTATAATGGATTGAGCGAGAGAGAGTGGATGCAAATTCTCCAGAGGCCGGGTGAGTTAACTCCTCCCATGCCTCCTGGGGCTCAAATTCCACACGTGTGCGGGGAATTCCCCGCTCCCTACTTCTCCACTCAGGCCCTATGGCCTCCTCCAAACTGCACATTCCCAGACACACGGTCCACTCAATCAGATTCATCCGTATCTCTCCGCCAAATAGCCTAAAACTGATACATTCCTCATCTAGATCAGTGGTAACCTTAAACCTAAAGGTCGTGAAAAACTCCTTCGCTAATCTAATTGGGACACTCGGATCTCCATTCTCCAACAACCATTCGAATCCTAACGCATGCAAATAAAAGAGAAACTGCTCGCGGGCACCCAACTCATCTAAAGAAGGAATATGAAGTACCTTTCCGCTCTTCACTTGCTTACTCCCTTCATCCTTGCTATCGAAAACTTTTTGTACCTCCTTCGAGTCGAAAAGCTTCATCTCCTTCACCAGATCATCAGTAAGGTCCACTGTCCAGCGCCGGTACCTCAGTCTCTCCACATGGGGATGTACTAGCTCCCGATGATCGTGCGGAAGCTGTTGCTCATTGTACTCCTCGTCCTCCAGGGAAATATCGCTGTCCGATTCTGACTCTTCACTGACAGCGTATTCGCTATCACTTTGTTCCCTCTGGTGTTCCTGGGCTCGCTGAACTGACTCAGTAATGACTATGCCAGTGTTCACTGTACCTGGCTTCTTGTTGCTGGGCTTCTTCTTCATAGGGGCCTTCCCCTTCCGTTTTCTTTCTTCCTGATATCTAGCTTCCTCTCCGTCATCCTCGTCCTTCTCTTCTTCGGGTTCCTTCTCAGCTTGTGTTGAAAATTGATCCTGGGCAGTAGGACTGGTCTCCTTGTGGCCTACTGACCTGAATGCGAGGTCCAGACTCTCAGCCATCCCGCCAGCCTCTTCACCTTGGCCACTCAGTGTTGGAGAGACCGCTTCATTTTCCCTTGCTGTATCCTCTAGGTCAGTAGCAGGTAAAGACTCTTCCCCAGGTTTTGTGGGAGTGGTCCTCTCCTCTTCACTCAAGATCTCCACGGGATCTGCCTCCGTGTTCGGCTTCGCCTTACTAGCTGCCCAATTCCCTAAGCATCTTTGCGACACCCTCTTCGGCTTCGGCTGTTCTTCCCTGGGGTCGCCCTTCAACACCAACTTCCACTTGACTGCCTTCGGTTTAGTCACCGGAGGTGCTACTGGTTTTGGTACCTCCGCTCTTGCTTCTATTTCTTCTGCTTCCACATGCACATCACTCTTCCCCTCCTCTATCTAGGGGTTCATTGACTCTGGATCTTTCTCTCCTTCCCTAGCTTGGCTTTCCACCACCTCGTCTACTGGCCGTTCGACTTGGCCCTCCGAGCGGTTTCCTTCTTCGGCTTCTTCACTCTCTCCTACTGCCCTTGATGCTAGGTCTAGCCCCTCAGCCATCGAGGCAGTGCTTTCTGCTCTTTGGTTCACTCCATCTATAATCGCCTGAAATTCGTCATCCGTCATTAGGCCCTGCTTCTTGGCCGTCTCATTCAGATCTATTTCTCCCCTAGCCACTTCATGAAGGACGGTTTCTGTGACCGGCGTCTTCTCAGCTGCACTTCCTCCCTCTTCTTGTGGATCAGAATCATAATAGGCCGCAATAGGGTTAACATCCATGGGCTATGCCTCTCGGTGGTTCGGAGAGGGTTCCGAGGGTTCTGACGGTGCTGCTTCAGTGGGAGATTCCTCTTCTTGTGGAGTCGTTGGGGAAGTCGGCATGGTAGATGGAGGTTGTGCCGTGGGCTGTGCGCTTGTCTCTGATGCGGTTACTGCAGGGCCCACTCCGGTGACGCTCCGCTGTCCTCCGATTCGGCTGAAATTTGCCAATTCCGCCGCCCAATTTCTGGTCGGATCTTGCAGCCTAAGAAACTCCGCCATTGCGTCTAAAGAGATCATCGCTGGTACTTGCAGAGTCGGCTCTGGTGGTTGTGGGTTTGACGGTGGTTGGGTGGAAGGTGGTTCTTCTCGCGGCTGTTGTGTTTCTGGGACCTCTTCCCGGCGGTTTGAAGTGTGTTTGATTTTTGTTGACCATGCCTTCTTTCCCATGGCTTAGATCTGTGAAATTCCGGGTATAATGTGGGGGTTGGTGTTTGTGGAGGGACGGTGGAAATTTTGCAGTGAGAAAAATTGCAGAGTGAAATTGTGAAGTGAAAAATGGGGGAGACGGTTGGTTATGGGTTGGAATAGGGCAGTTGTGGGTTTGCAACCGGTTATAGGCGGTTCCAAATCGCATCGTTTCGAGGGAGAGGCGGTTGAGAATACCGACTCCTGATTGGTCGGCGTGTCCACTCTCTCTGCTCACGCGCCCCTTCCAGCCGCTGCCACCCTGCAAAAGCTGCAAAAAGTCCACAAATTCAAATTCGTCCCTTCATGATTTCCCCCTATATTTTCCTAGATTAGAAATAAAGTAAAAAGGACACTTAAATAAAATAGGAGTTTCACCAAAATGGTATTATGATGGTCAGTACGTACTCCCAATTAATATTTGAGGTCCGAAAAATATTTTTGGTCTTTCTTAAAACTAACTAGCATGCAAAGGTTCAAATTAATTAACTACCACATATGTACGATATTTACATCTTCCTTAGGAAAATTGGAATTCTACTTTGCCAGCATATGTACATTACGCTAAAAGGATCTAGCCCATTGGAATTCCAATCCCCATCCTACCGGTCAGTATGAAACCTGAGTATGTGGTTGCAGTGGGATTTCAGCCACTACAGCTACATCACTACTGGCCCTAAATACCTTCAGCCTATGCCCATTTACAATAAAGGGTTCAGAGTTAGGAAGACTCCCTGAAATCTCCACTGCTCCATTAGAACGGAGTGCGGTGATGACATAAGGCCCTGTCCATTTCGACTTGAGTTTTCCAGGCATGAGCTTCAACCTAGACTGGAAGAGTAGTACTTTCTGCCCAACATGAAGATCTTTGGTCCTCAGATTCCTGTCGTGCCACAATTTGGTTCGCTCTTTGTACCACATGGCTGAATCAAACGACTCCAATCTGAGTTCCTCTAACTCCTGCAGCTGCAGCTTCCTTTCCACTTCACAGGCTGTAGCATCCATATTCACTTGTTGTACTGTCCAGTATGCTCGGTGCTCAAATCCCACTGGTAAGTGGCACATTTTTCCAAAAACGATTTGGTACGAGGACATTCATATGGGGGTTTTGTAGGTTGTACGATATGCCCATAGAGCATCCTCTAACCTCATACTCCAGTCCTTCCTGGAAGGATTTACGGTCTTCTCCAGAATCTTCTTTATCTCTCGGTTAGAGATCTCTGCCTGCCCGTTCGCTTGCGGGTGGTAGGGGCTTGATAGTATGTGATGCACACCGTACTTCTTCATCAAGGCTTCGATGGTGCAGTTACAGAAGTGGGTGCCTTGATTGGATATTATGGCCCTTGGTACTCCGAATCGACTGAAAATGTTACTTTTTAGGAACTTGGCCACCTCCCTTGCTTCACACGTGCTTGTGGCCTTGGCTTCTACCCACTTGGAGACGTAATCCACTGCAACTAGGATGTACAAATTGCCATAGGACGACGGAAAATGACCCATGAAGTCCATTCCCCATATGTCGATTAACTCACAGACAATTACCGGAAATTTGGGCATCTCATCTTTTGCAGATATCCCTCCGGTCAGTTGACAGCATTCACAACTTCTGCAGAACTCGTACGCATCCTTGTTGAGCGTTGGCCAATAAAAACCGCTATCCAGCATCTTCCTTGCCGTCTTCTTGGACCCAAAATGTCCTCCACACGCTAACGAATGGCAATGGATCAAGACATCCCGCTGCTCCCAGTCAGGAATGCACCTCCTTATCACTTGATCGGATCCCACTCTCCATAGATAGGGTCGTCGCAAAAGTAGTATTTTGCTTCACTCTTAATCTTCATTCTTTGGGCCTTGGTAATACTCGACACTTCTGGAAGCTCTCCAGTCACTAGGTAGTTGGCTAGGTCTACATACCATGGTTCTTGCCCTACCTTTTCTTTCCCCCTTGCCGTATCGTACTGGCCAGTAAGCTTCATCACTTCTTCCCAGTCAATTTTCCTGACCTCAAAAATCACCTCACATAAATGCTCCTCTGGAAACTTGTCGTGCACCTCTTCGCTGTTTCCATCTTGCACTATTCTACACAAATGGTCCGCCACCTTGTTCTCGACTCCTTTCTTATCTTCCACTTCCCAATCAAATTCTTGTAACAAGAGTACCCATCGGATCAAACGGGGTTTGGATTCTTTCTTGGCAATCAGATACTTAATCGCTGCATGGTCAGTATATACGATGACCTTGGATCCCAACAAGTATGGCCGGAACTTCTCGAAAGAATACACCACTGCCAGCATCTCCTTTTCAGTGGTATCGTAATTCCGCTGGGCTTGATTCAGAGCCTTAGATGCATAAAAAATTACGTACCTCTTCCCATCGATCTTCTGACCTAGTACGGCTCCCACTTAGTCGCTGGCGTCACACATTACTTCGAAAGAATTGTCCCAGTCAGGAGCCCCTATGATAGGTGCGGATATCAGCTTTTCCTTGAGAAGGTTGAAAGCAGTCTTGCATTGCTCATCATAAATGAACTCCACTTCATTCTGAAGAAGTCGGGTAAGGGGTTGGGCGATCTTGGAGAAATCCTTGATAAATCTTCGATAAAATCCGGCGTGCCCCAGAAAGCCCCTTATCCCCTTCTGATCAGTAGGAAACGAAAATTTGGATATAACGTCCACCTTGGCTCGATCCACCTAGATTCCCTCTAACGAAAATTTGGATATAACGTCCACCTTGGCTCGATCCACCTAGATTCCCTCTAACGAAAATTTGGATATAACGAAAATTTGGATATAACTCTCTCTGAGACCACGTGTCCTAGAACAATCCCCTCGGTGACCATAAAATGACACTTCTCAAAGTTCAAAACCAAACTCTTTGCTTGACACCTTTCGAGAACTATGTCTAAGTGATGAAGGCATGAGTCGAAAGAATCTCCGTAGTCCGTAAAGTCATCCATAAATATCTCTATACAGTCCTCAATTAGATCGGAGAATATGCTCATCATACATCTTTGAAACGTACCTGGAGCGTTGCATAGGCCGAAAGGCATGCGTCTGTATGCATAGGTTCCGAATGGGCAAGTGAATGTAGTCTTGTCCTGGTCCTCAGGATCCACGTAAATTTGGAAATATCCGTTGTATCAATCCAAAAAGCAAAAGTACTTCTTACCAGCTAGTCTCTCCAACATTTGGTCGATGAAAGGCAAAGGAAAATGGTCCTTCCTCGTTGCATTGTTCAGCTTTCGGTAATTGATGCACATTCGCCAACCCGTGACTAGCCTCGTTGGAATCAGCTCATTCCTCTCATTTTGAACGACTTGGATTCCCGACTTCTTTGGAACCATGTGGATCCGGCTGACCCACTCACTGTCCGGCACTGAATAGATAATCCCTAGCGACAACAATTTCAAGATTTCCTTCAATATTTCTTCTCACATGTTAGGGTTTACCTTCCTTTGAGCATCTCGATGCGCTTTTGCTCCTTCCTCCAGCCTAATATGGTGCATGCAAACGTCAGGGCTTATCCCCACCAAATCTGTAAGACTCCATCCAATCGCTTTCTTATTCTTGCTCAGCACAGTCAGTAGCCTCGCCTCTTGTTCCTTTGTAAGGCTGCTGCTGATGATCACTGGATATGAGTTCTCCTCTCCGAGGAAAGCATACTTCAGATTCGATGGCAGTTTCTTCAGCTCGACTTGGGGTGGAAGTGTGTCTTCTGGTAGAGGGTTTCTTTCAGCTTCTCCTTCTTTTTCTAATTCTCTCCCTGGAGGCTCCTCTATACTAGCTGGTAGCTGAGCCCCTGCGTCTCCTATGAACTCTGATTTCTGGCAAAATTCATTGATCGCTCCTTCTATTTCTTCATCAGTCAACCCTTGGCTACTGATCAGATCGCACCATGTAGCAGCTTCTACGTCAGCCTGCTCATACACATCTAAAGCTTGAAGTTTCTCCTGCAATAGTTCGGTCTCAAGAAAATCTTGGACTAAGGGGTCAATCACATCAACATAGCATAAGTTTTCAGAATCAATAGGTTTCTTCATGGCCTCATTGATATCAAAAGTAAATTTCTCCCCATGGAAATCAATGCAAATTGTCCCCTCAGCCATGTCTACTATTGTCTTGGCCGTTCTCAAAAATGGTCTCCCTAACAATATTCCACTAGATTCCCTAGCCTCGGACTCACTCATTTTAATCACATAAAAGTCACCCCCATGACTTATGCATGACCTATCAGCCAGTTGGATCAACACCCTAGTACTCGACAATCTAACTCCCTTCAATCGGTTATAGATTGACAATGGCATAACATTGATAGATGCCCCCAGGTCACACATTGCATGCTCGGCTTTTACATCTCCTATAGTTATGGGTAGAGTGAACATACCTGGGTCGGCTCTATTGGGTGGTAGTTTTTCCTGCACAGTCACCGACACTATCCATTCCACCATGATCTTCCCATCCTCCTGGGCTTTCCCGGCTATGAACTCCTTAATGAATTTCCCAAGAGGGGGTAGCTTCACGGCTTGAAGGAATGGTATGGTGACATCCAATTTCCCAAAAATCGACAAGTAATCCACCGGGTTCTCATTCTTTCTTTTTGTAACAAAGCGGAAAGGGAATGGTTTCTCCCCCTTTCTCTCCACTACCGGTCCCTCAACAACTTCCTTGGAATCTTCCTTGGGCAAATTCTGGAACTGAGCCTCCGTTCTGGATTCTACCTCTTGATGGGGCTCCTTCTTGACCAGTACGTTCTCGGGTTCACCTCCTCCACATGGCATCTCCCCCAAGAAAAATGGGTCCTGCATCCGAGGTATGGATCTATTAAGCTCTTCCACTAAGATGGTGTCACCCCTATCATCGTTCCACTCGGCTCTCCACTTGGTTGTTTCTGTCAAAGTCCATCATAAGTAGTTCCTGACCTCAATGTAACCTTACTCACATTCGCCTTTTCGGGTATTTTGACTGTAGATGGGACTTTCCCTGCATTTCCTTTCAAATCACCCACTGAACTGGCCAGCTGCGCCAGCTGCCTATTCATCATATCCATGTTCGCTTTAAGTTCCTTTTGGGCATTTTGCATCCCCTGCACTACTTCGTTGTGGGATTGCAACTCGCCCTTGTTACCTTGCTGCGACGCGAGCAATTCTCCCATCATGTCCTCCATGGATCGTCTGGTCCTGTTGGAATATTGTGACTGATTTGAGCCTTGGTGCTGGTTATACTGGGAACTTTGGTTGGGCTGGAAATTTTGGAAGTTTTGCTGGTTCTGGTTAGGTGGGAATTGGTTATACTGGCCAGGAGGGTTATACTGGTCTTGGTGATATTGGTTCTGTTTCTGGTTTTGGAAATGATTTTGGTTCTGATGGTGTTGGGGTGCTTGATTCGGCTGATTTTGGTAATTTTGGAAGTTTCTCTGGTGGGGTGGTATGTAGACAGTGTTTGGGTTTTGGTGTTGGTTTTGGGATTGTTGGTTCCTTCCTGACCAGTTGAACTGGTGGTCCAGGTTTGCTGGCCCACGGTTGGGGTTTTGGTTCGAGTGGGGGTTATATTGGTTCTGACCTTGACCTTGGTTTTGATTTTGGTTCCCATCTCCCCATCAAAAATTTGGGTGATCCATCCATGGTGCGTCCCATTGTCTCCCCTGGATCCAATTCCCATTTGAGTTAAAATACCCGGCAGCATTAGCCTGCTCCATACTGACCGAGTCGTTTGGCGGATCATAGCTCGGTTCTTGGTTTCCCTGTTCTGTACCCTTGTAGTTCCCAACTGGGGAAGTCGGCGGTGTATTCTTCTCGATTGCGCTTAGGAGTGACTTCTTCAGCTTATCCATCTTCAAATCCATCTTCTGTTCAAGCTTCTGCTCCTGGTCAGTAGACGAGGCACTTGCAACCCTTTCTCGGTTGTATCCATCCCTTGAATGGTCATACTCCTTCGCACTCAGTAGTTTCCTTAGGACCATCTTCGCTTCGCTGACCCGTAGCTGCGTGAATCTTCCTCCCGACGACGAATTGGCCAGGGCATTGGTTGTTATGTTCATCCCCTCATAGAAGGTATGATGTATCTCAATGTCCGCCATGCGATGATTGGGACATGCATCTAAAATGCCCATATACCTCGCCCAATAATCGCTCAAAGGTTCATCGTACCCTTGCTTCACACTAGTTATTTCCCTTTTCAGCGCGCTTGTCTTGGTTGACGGGAAAAACTCGCCTAGGAATACTGACTTGAAATCAACCCAACTTCCAATGGAGTCGGGGGGCAGGCGCATGAACCAGGTGTTAGCCTCCCCTTTCAGTACGAACGGCAAGGCCTTCAGTCTATAATCATCCTCAGTCGCTCCTGCTGGCCTTCTCTGTGCCCTACAAATTTTACAAAACTCATGAAGGAACTCATACGGCCCTTCGTAACTCTTCCCGCAGTATGTAGGCAGAATTGCGATCACATGAGGCTTCACATCACAGGCAGTTTGCCCTAGGGTCACAACTTTGGCTTGAGGTGGTTCTCCCTCGGTATGTGCGTTCAGCGTCCCGATCTCAGGATCTTCTTCTCCTTGAGCGGCCATCCTTCTCGGGTTTCCCTCTATCCTTAGTATCTCTTCCGGTATTGGTCCTTCTATGGTGTATTGCTCCTCGTCACTACTTGAACCTAAGTCAGACAAAGTTGTTGACAGGCTAGAACGAGTGGTCACGAGTATAGTCCCTCGCTGGAGTATCTTCGGTCCCTGATGGTCAGGAGCCGAGCTGCTGCTCATAAACTAAAACGAAAGGAAAAGAGAAAAATTATGCACAGTATATACGCCAAAGTATCACTCACAATAACAGTTAATAACGCCATTCATCCGCGGCAACGACGCCATTTGAAAGAGCAGGTTTGTGCAGGTGTCGTTTCAAGCAAAGGGTGTATCCTACTGATCAGTATGGAAGTCCCTGCTAATCCTGAACCTGGTATCAATAATCCCCAACCCACTTCTACTGGCTAGTATAGTGGACGTAAGGGTCGAATCCCACAGAGATGAATGCGTTTTGGGAATTGTGGTGATATTCTGGAAGGGTTTGGTTAGCTACCACGCTTGAGGTTGAGACTTATCTAGGCTGGAATTTAAGGTGGTACTCTACTGACTAGGAGGCGGGAGATGTTAAACAGACGGTTGTGTACGTGTGAGTAGGGAACATGATGTTTCAGAAATAAATGTAAAAGGTACGAGTTTACTATAAAGGCTAAATGGAATATCAGAGGGAAAGAGGTAGTTAGGTGACTAGACCTGCAGATCTGAAAAGTAGCAGTTGAAAAGTAAGGACAAAAGTAAAAATTAAAAAGTTGTTAAAAAGCAAAAGTGGTCCCAAACTTGGATGGAGATGTTGTCTTCTTCAACATAAATCAAATTCATCACCATAAAAACACAGAATAACAACTTCAAGAACACAGATCTACATTTAAAACTTCAAATCAAAAGATCGAACACTGAAACTGCAATTATGCTTACTGGTCAACATGCAGGGTGGCAGAAATCACGTAAACTGAGTTTTCACACTTAACTAATTCAGATCTAAAATCTAACAGCTATCTAGACTTGCAAAATCAGAGAGATCAACTACAGAAGTTAAAACATGCGATTCCACACTGGAAATTACCGTAACAGCTAGATCTAAGCTATCTAGGTAGAAAGAAGCGAAAACAAACATAAACCGATGCTGGAAAACAACTTCATAATCAATAAAACGTTTGGATCACAACTAAGACTTCAAAGTAAGCAAATATTTAAAGTGCAACAAATCCAATCGTAAGAAAATAGAATGCAATTAACTAAGAAAGCAATAAAGATTGTTCGCCACTCCGGGCGATGAAACTGTTGACATTGCGAGACACGCTGACTGGAACGAGAGAATGGAACTCCGGCGAACTGATGATCTTCAAGTGACCATGGCTGTGGCGAGGAACGAGAATTACGAAGGGTAATGCTAAAGGAGTGTTCTACCGAAGAGAGATTGCTAACTAAGCGTAGGAGTTAACTAACTAATTGATGATGATTCTCTCTCCAAGTGGCTTCCTTTTATAGGGAGGCCTCCCTTAATTTTTAAGGTAGACTTCAAACACGAAATGACTCTTTTGCCCCCTTGCTTGCGGTTGATCTTCCCAGCTATCCTTCTTCTCCATCTCGAGCCTTTTTGGCATGCATACTGGTCAGGATAACAACATCCCGACGCCCTTTTCACCTGAATTCTCCGAACATTTGCCTACTTGCTAGAACACTCATCCTGCACACTTTAGCAACTGTTTTGCAGAATATATTCCAATTATGCACATTATACTGACCAGTAACCAAGGCCTAGAATACGACTTATCAGTGTTACACTCAAATGAAACTACTGTAAACAAGAAGTAAACCCAGACATGAACCCCCGAATTTCCCAAAAAGAATCCAAGTGTGTAAGAGAAAAGTGAGCTCCTAGCTACAATCCGTAACGAGGCCTCCACCGAGAAGGTCCCTCTAGAATGCATGCTTCCTTCCTTATATAGGCGCGGACATAATCTTCTAGAAGTCTTCTTAGAAATCTTCATTCTACCCTTCAGCTCTGAGATTTCCTCCGTCTTGCAATTTCCTCCACAATGCTCACTTTTTCTCCAGTTTCCTCGGACCATGTGATTGTCCTCTCTCTTTCCTGGACCTGGAAAAATTCTTCTACACACCTGGCTTAAGACGTGTGTTAGACCCCATAATTTCATGAATTTATCCCCTAGACCTATGCATGAAGTTAGCATCATCATTGGTTCGCCGACGTTGTTGCAATCGTTTTCCTGTCAATAATGGAAGAATGTAATTCAATTGTTTTTTCTCCGTATGCGTGTAGTTGTCTAGGTATCGGAGGTATGAATAACAATTCAGATCCGTTAATCTGCCTGTGCTGCTTATTGAGCACGTATTTCGTGTGTTGTGATATATTGGGAAATAAATTTGGCCAGGTTTCAATTGTTTTCCGTTAGGGTTCTTGTTATGGGTTGTGGTTACCTAATTTTGGGGGCTAGAGAATTAGTATAGGGTGATAGACAAAACCATGATGATGGCCCGTTAGTATGTATCAGTCCTTGTGGGTGTAGATAAAGGCGTGGCTAGATTAGTATTACTGTAATTCGATACTAACAATACACCAAATAGTAATGTATAATGAATTTTGTATAATATATAATAAGTAATATATGAAATGCAATGTATAGGATAGAGTAAATAATGAGCGGTAGTGATTATGAAACATTCCTTCATGGTTTAGCTCTCGGATTGTCCGTTTTAAACGATACATTTAATGCACAAAATGATGAAGATTAATGAAATTTTTTGACTATATAATGCATAATACGTGGGCTGCAATGTATAGGGTATAAATATCGGGTTGTAGTATTGATGTTTGTCACACGTTTCTTGTTTCCCGTTAGGGTTTAATAATCATAGGGGCTAGGGTATAGTACCTACTCATTAATAAAAACGTATAAGAATAGCTTGTGTTTGACCTAAAAATAAATCACGTAAGTTTCCAATGTACATATTGTACTCAATAAAGTTGGTTTAAATAATGCACCAAATGAATATGCCTAATGCATCATATTGTCTGGATAATGCATAATCTGTTATTTGTAATGTATAGGTTCCACGAATATTTGAAGGACCGCTAGTATGCCTTATTCCTTTAGGTCTTAAATATCGGTAAGTAGTTTTGATGTTTTGCACACGTTTCTTCTTTCACCTAGGGTTTAATAAGCCTAGGGGGTAGGGTATAGTACGTACACCCCAAAAAAACGTTTAATAATAGCGTGCGTTTGACGTATACATAAATCACGTAATTGTCGAATTTGAATATTTTACCATATAAATTTATGAAAATCGTGCATTAGTTGTCATAATATTACATTGCAATGTTGTACTTTATGCTGACCCTTTTTTTTTCCTTTTCTGCATAGTGGTTGTTGTACCTGAATGTTCTCCTGTACTGAAGCCTATCGTTGGTTAGAAATTCCAATCCTTGGAATTCACTTTCGCTTTTTACGAGGTCTATGCCCGGGCAGTTGGTTTTGATACGCGCAAACAAGCGATGAGGAAGGTTGATGGTGTCACGACCTGGTATCTTGTTGTATGCAATAGGGATGGAAAGTAGAAGTCGGACGAAGATGACTAGTTAAATGCCCGGTCTGGTTTCACTATCAAGCGTAGGAAGTTATCTAAGCAGTGTGGTTGTACGGCTAGTATATCTTTCAGGTTTTTCTCGAATGATTGCTTGTCAGGTTATGTAATTCAGGAGTTCAACGAGATTCATAACCATCACATGGTTGAGTCGGAACATCAGCAATTCATGTCAAGTAATCGTAAGTTGGATGATGTACATCATAAATTCATCCTTGACTGTTCCAAGGCTAATATAGGACCCACGCTTACTGAAAGAGCAGGTTTGCGTCAGGTGTCATTCAAGCCCAGGTGTATCCTACTGATCAGGATAAAACAAGCCCCAGCTAATCCTGAACCTGGTATCAATAATTCCCCAACCCTCTTCTACTTGGTAGTATAGTGTAGGTAGGGGTCGAATCCCACAGAGATGGTGACGATTTGGAGTGATTGTTGTGATATTCTGGAAGGTTTGGTTAGCTACCACGCTTGGGTTGAGTTTCTACCTAGACTGGAAAATAAGATGGTACTCTACTGACTAGGAGGGGTGAAGGGTGGTCGACATGTGGTTGCGTACGTGAAAATTGGTTTATGGGGTGTAACAGAAAAAATATGTGAAAAGTACTGGGTTTCTATAAAAGACTAAACTGAAAGTCAGAGAATAAGTGGTAGTTATGGTGACTGGGCTGACAGATCCGTAGGGTACAAGCTAAAAGGTGAAGGACAAAAGTAAAAAGCAACTAAAAAGCAAAGTGGTCCCAAAACTTGATGGAGATGTCATCTTCTTCAACATGAAAATAATCAGTTCACCAACCAGATTCAACGCCATGAAAACACAGATTAACAGCTTCAGAACACAGATCTACTACCAAAATTCCAACTCTAACTCAAACACTGAAAATGAAACTTCGCCTACCGGCCAACATGCAAGGTGGTAACAATCTTCAAACGCGATCAAACAGTAAACAACCAGCTAACTTAGAGAAATTAACTACTAAACTGAAATATGCGATTTAACACTAGAGACAACCGAAAATGCTAGATCTACCCTAACTAGGCAGAAAGAAGAAAGAACAACGATACAACCGAAATGAAACAACTTCATAGCATTTAGAAAATGTTTAGATCACAACCAAGACTTCAAAATAAGCAAAATACTAGAAATGCGAAAGATCCAACGTAGAGAAAACAAACAAGATTAACTAGAAAGCAAATAAAGATTATTTTTGCCACTCTGGGCGATGGAACTGCTAACTACGATCGTGCTGACTGGAAAGAGAACGTCTGGAACTCCGGAGGTTTCTGGAACTCAGGTGATCATGGCTATGGCGAGGAATGAGACTCTGGACTGGACTAAAGAATTGAACTCCCGAGAGATTTCTACCTAAGAGTGGATGATGATAATTCTTTTTATCTCTCCAAGTGGCTTCCTTTTATAGGGAGGCTTGCCCTTAATTTTAGGGTAAAACCTCATTGCGAAATGACTTCTCTGCCCTTAATTGCGGTTGACGAGCCCCAGCTATCCTTCTTCTCCATCTCGAGCCATATTTTTTTGCATGCATCCTGGTAGTATGTAATCGTTCTGACGCTCTTTTCACCTAAAGTATCCGAACCTTTGCCTGGCTAGGACACTCATCCTGCACACTTAAGCAACTGATTTGCAGATATAATCCAATTATGCACATCATACTGACCAGTAACCAAGGCCTAGAAGACGACTTATCAAACTGCTCACACTTACCACATGCTTGTCCTCAAGCGTGAAGAATAAACAAAAAGAAATAAGTCAAATTCTAGCCTGGTTACTCCCCTGACCGACTCAATCCTAAACTAGACCCTAGACTACAACGGAAAGAAAAAAAAAACACAAAAACACGCACAGAAGAGAAAACACATAAACGAACACAGAAGGACTAAACTCAAAGATTGGGCTATATTTTCAACCATCCCTCCCCTCGGGATCAGGTGCAATCCGGCCTTAGACAGCCTTGAACTTCCTACGCCCCCCCCTTTCTTTCCAGTCAGTATATCCGTTCGTCAAGATCGCCCGAACTCTCGGCCAAACACTAGGTTCACTCAGTCACTCATACCTTCACCGAGAATGTTAGGACTACATTCTCTCATAGTGCTCAAACACAATTGCTTCGGACTTAGATTTCACGTGCAGCTACTGAAGGGCTTAAAGGCTTGTAACGGGGCTATTGGTTTGTAGTATTTTGGGTGGATGTTCCTAAGGCTCTAAGGTTCAAAAACTTCTACTTTATTTGATGTGGGGGAACTGTGTGCATTTGGGCTCTTGGTTGTTGCTTCTCTTGGCTGGCGCTTCTGGCTTTGATCTCCAACTGGTCAGTAGCTTCTTGTGGCTTCGCCACCCTTATTCCTTCTCTTTCTTTTTTTTTGTGGTCAAGTTTTTCTGACCATTTTTCTTCATATTCTTCTTTATCTTTTTCCCTTGTGGCTTTGCCACCCTTATTCCTTCTTTTTTTGGACCTGGGATGACTCCCTGGTCGATTTTCTTCCTTGAGCCTTCAATCACTCTTGCCCAGTTGGATTCTTCTTTCTTGTACACCTTTCTGGCCAGTGAGCTTTACTCGTCTTATGCCTTTCACGCACACAGTCCCAGTGGCTAGGGGTGTATATCTGGGTAAAAAAAAAGTTAGGAAAAGGGGGTTCTAAAGGTGGTTTTTTTTTTGGGGGGGGGTTGTTCCTACTGCCTTCAGTATTTGCTACCTGTGGTCACTTCGCCCTAGGTAAATTGTGGCAGCCACTCTTTTCTTTTATGGATTTGTGGAAAGTGGTTCCACTTAAGGCTTATAACTCACATTTTAATAGGGCTTTCGTGTTTGGCACTGAGGATGGGCTTTTCTTTCATACTCGCATCATCTATCCTGGCTAGGAGGTACTAAGGGGGGTGGTTTCTGTTTTCCAGCATGTCGTATCTCCATCAATTCTCCTCACCGTCAGCTCAGGACAGTTGAGTTTTAAGCCCAATCGACACACAAAAGAAAAAAAAAACTAGACCTAACAAGACACTAACACTACCACAAACACAAACCACACATATACACATACATCATACTGGCCATTGCGTCCCCCCTCCCACTTCACAAGTGTCTGCCCTCAGATAAGGCTGTGAAGTGTAAAAGGTAATGGCCAGTATGTTGACACACAGATAAAACAAGCACAACGACATACTAAAACTGAAAACTTCTCACACTTAGACTATAGAATAGGCTAAGTGGGAGAATGTAAAAGCTAAACAGAAACCAACAATTACAAACACATATATACTTAAACTTCTCACACTTAGTCCATGCAATGGGCTAAGTGTGAGCCAACATGCTTATGAAAGCATAAAAACAACAGAACATGCGTTACAGAAACAAACCCTTTACTTCTCACACTTAGACTATAGAATAGGCTAAGTGTTACGAATGGGGGTTGCGCACATACACAAATTATACTACCTAAACAAAGCAAAACACAATTAAAATACGAAAAACTAAAAACTAAAAACTAAAAAGAAAACTAACTCGTCATGGGGGGTCTATTGGTGTCGCCTGCTCCTTCGCGGCGCAGGTGGTGCAGGTGGTTCCTCCGGTTGTTCCTTCTCAGTTCTCTCATCAGACTTCGCCGGCTCCTCGGCATCCATCGGCACCTCGGCCTTTCCTTCCTCTGTCTCTGCAGCTTCTGTTTCGGGTACCTGTGGTTTATCACTCTGGCCTCCATGGCCACTCGGTCCAGCCGCTTCCTCTTGCCTGCTCTGAGCTAACTTCATTAAAATTCCTTCCATCACTGATGCTAAGCGGGTCATCTCCGATCTCATTTGTCAATTTTCCACTCCCATCTCTGCCACGGTTCTCTCCAAAGTCGCTTGCCTCTGAGCTTGCATCCCTTGTCCCTTCGCTCTCTCCTACTGCCCTCGAAGCGAGGTTCAGATCTTCGGCCATCGAGGCAGTGCTTTCTGCTCTTTGGTTCACTCCATCCATAATCGCCTGAAATTCGTCATCCGTCATCATTCAGAATCCATGATGGACGGTTTTTGTGACCGGCGTCTCCTCAGCTGCACTTCCTCCCTCTTCTTGTGGATCAGAATTATAATAGGCCGCAATAGGGTTAACATCCATGGGCTCTGCCTCTCGGTGGTTCGGAGAGGGTTCCGAGGGTTCTGAAGGTGCTGCTTCAGTGGGAGATTCCTCTTCTTGTGGAGTCGTTGGGGAAGTCGGCATGGTAGATGGAGGTTGTGCCGTGGGCTGCACGCTTATCTCTGATGCGGTTACTGCCGGGCCCGCTCCGGTGACGCTCCTCTGTCCTCCGATTCGGTTGAAATTTGCCAATTCCGCCGCCCAATATCTGGTCGGATCTTGCAGCCTAAGAAACTCCGCCATTGCATCTAAAGAGACCATCGCTGGTGCTTGCGGAGCCGGCTCTGATGGTTGTGGGGTTCGGCGGTGGTTCTTCTCGGCGGGTTGAAGGGGGTTTAATTTTGGTTGCAAACGCCTTCTTTCCCATGGTTTCGAAGTGGTGATTTGTTGGTGGAGATTTGGGTTCGATTTCTGGAGGAGATGGGAGGGACTTGCGAACAATTTGATCGAAACATTGGTTCCACGATCTAGATGCTTGCTTAGGCCATAAATGGCCTTAATAAGCTTCCAAACCATGTGTTCTTTGCCCTTTATGGCATATTCTTCGGGTTGTTCCATGTAGATGGTCTCCTCAAGACCGCCGTTTAGAAACGCAGTCTTAACGTCCATCTGCCATACATCCCAATCCATATAAGCTGCAATAGACAATAGTATTTGGATCGATTTGAGCATGGCCACTGGGGGGAAGGTCTCGTCATAATCGACGCCTTCCTTTTGGGTATACCCCTTGGCCACTAGTCTTGCCTTAAAGACTTTAACTCGTCCATCGGGTCCACGTTTACGCTTATATATCCACTTGCTCCCAATGGCAGTACAGCCTTCGGGTAGGACGGACAAATCGTAGACGTCTTTGTCTATCATAGATTGTAGTTCCAAATCCATTGCTTTCACCCATTCGCAATGATCGTCATCTGCCTGCGCCTCCGCAAAGTTCCAGGGATTTAATACATTGCTGTCCGAGGAGTAATCCATAGATTATCCCAAACCAATGTATCTGTCGGGCTCATGCAAGACCCTCCCACTGCGGCGCGGCACTACAACATTTTGAGTAGAAGTTGAAGTTTCGGGAATTGTTTGTACACTTGGTACTTGTTCTTGGTTAATAGAACTTGTGAAAGAAGTTAGCTCATCAAGAGCCACTTCACTGCTGGGTTTATGATTCATTACATAGTCTTCCTCTAAGAATGTCGCGTGAGTACTCACAATGACTTTCTTGTCTCGGAGACTAAAGAATTCATAACCTTTCGTCCCTTTGGGGTATCCTATAAACAAACATACCTCCGTCCTTGATCCTAGCTTAGTTGGATCCTTTTCCAATATATGAGCCGGGCAACCCCAAATCTTGAGATGTGCTAGATTGGGCTTGCGCCCAGTCCACAACTTATAAGGAGTAGTAGGTACGGATTTTGATGGTAAATTGTCTAAAATATGATTTGCAGAAAGCAAGGCATGTCCCCAAAATGAAATAGGCAGACGTGCATAACTCATCATCGATCGAACCATATTTAACAAGGTCCTGTTCCTTCTTTCAGCCACGCCGTTCTGCTGGGGCGTGCCCGGCGCAGTCAGTTGGGATTCAATACCCGACTCCGATAAGTAGTCTAAAAATTCAGCACTGAAGTATTCACCTCCACTATCAGATCGTAGGCTTTTGATATTCTTTCCATGATACTTCTCCACAAGAGTCTTAAAGTCTTTAAACTTGTCAAAAGACTCTGACTTGTGACGCATCAAATAGACATATCCAATTTTCTAGAAGTCATCAATAAATGTGATGAAGTATCGAAAACCACCTCTTGCCTCCGTAGACATTGGTCCACATACATCGGAATGAACGAGCTCAAGTACTTCCTTGGCCCTATTGCCCTTAGCCTTAAAAGGCCTCTTGGTCATCTTGCCTTCTAAGCATGACTCACACTTATGAAAAAGTTCCTCCTCCAGACCTTTAATAAGATCTTGTTGAACAAGAGAATGGATCCTCCTTTCATTTGCATGACCATGTCTAAGGTGTCATAAGTACGTTTCGTTCATTGAACTTGAAGGTTCTTTTCGTTTCTTTAAAATTTTTGATGTTGTATTGAGTTCTGATTTGCGATTATTAAATTGTGTAGAAGTGATTGTGTACAGATTATTTTCCATGATACCACGACAGATATAAGAACCATCTTTCTTAATAACGCTGTTGTCATTAAAAGAAATCGAATATCCATCACAAACCAATTTAGAAACTGAAATTAAATTTCTTCTAAAAGAAGGTATCAACAAAACATTCTTCAAAATAAAAAATCTATCACTACTAAAACGTAAATAAATGTCTCCCACTGCAACGGCCGCCACTTTGGTAGCGTCGCTCAGCTGGACTTCGATTTCACGATCATGTAGCCGTCATGTCACCTGCATTAAGTCAGGATCAAAACAAATATGATCAGTGGCTCTTGTGTCAATAACCCAAGTGCAAGTAGATGTCAAAGTCAAACATGACTCAACTACTAAAGCTTGGTGCATACCTGTAGCCTTGCCCCTTTTAGGACAGTCTGGCTTCCAATGCCCCTTTTCTCCGCACTTGAAACAATTCCCCGAGGGTTTCTTATTTGCCATGTTCTTCTTCTTTCCCTTAGCCACTTTGCCCGATTCTGAGTTCGGTGCCTTCCTTTTTTCCTTTGCTAGGCTTGAAGCCAGAGGAACGAGGTGCCGAAGTCATCATGGTAGCCTTAGCCTGGACCATAAGGTCCTCTGCTGACTAAAGTTCAGTCAATAGTTCTGTCAAGGTGTAATTCCTTTTGTTCATCTCAAAGTTGAGCTTGAACTGCTGGAAGCTATGGGGAAGACTTTGAAGGATGATTGTTACCTGGGACTCGGGATCGATCGTCCCTCCCAACACATCAATCTGATTGAGGTGGCCCATCATCTCGAGGACATGGTCCCTCACAGACGAGCCTTCCTTCATTGTCTTCGACATGATACTCCGAAAGGCTTGAGACTTAGCCGTTCTGAGTACCAAAAAAGATTCTTGAGATTCTGCATAATTTCAGTGGCAGTTTCCATGGCAGAATGCTGATGCTTGAGTACTAAAGACATAGATGCCAACATGTAGCACTTAGCCATCTCATTCACCTTATGCCACTTTCTATGTACATCTCTGAGTCCTACCGCAGTGTTAGCCGCTGGTACTGGAGGTCGCGGGGTTGTGAGCACAAAGTTGTACTCTTCAGCTGTAAGAACGATGTCCAAATTTTGTTTCCATTCTATGTAATTTTGGCCCTGGAGTTGTTTTCTTTGAGAATTGCAGAAAGAGGATTGAACGACATTGTGACGATTTGAATTGCACTGCAAAACAGAGTATTTTACTATTTGTCATAAACTTATGTAAGAAATTTGATTAGATTAACCATAAAACTTTTCAAAATCTTACAACTGTAAAATTAAAATTTTGTACCCTCTAGAGGAAGTCAATACGCTTTAAAATCTTTCAATATTACTGGTCACAACACCGGCGAATAGTCCAGAGACCACAGAGTGGCATGGCCGCCTAATGTTGCCTAGGCAAGACCACCGAATTTAGCATTACAAAATCTCATTTCTACAACACACTGCCATAACAATGCTTATGTATTGCTAACAAGATCAAGCTATCTCATAAATCCTGTGTGAACTTCTGAATCTCGTAGTTTCTTAGGATTATTGTCCCCACAGAGCAGGTGGCGATAATATTGGAAACCACATTCTAGTTCATACCATTTATATTTGAGAAGTCCGCCATATGAACTTGCTATTTCTTAGGATTATTGTCCCCACAGTGCAGGTGGCGATAATATAAGAAAAAAGGCTTCATAAATTGCAGACCAATTGGTGGAGACCATATACAAACGTTGAGTTCATAATTATAGCTTAGATATTTGGGTTATGGTTTTTCTTTAATTATCCTTAGCCTTAGGGCAGAGAAAGGCTTAATTAAATTTTGTTGGTATTTAATTTGCTAGATAATTAAATCTTTTATTAATTAGTATCTTCCTTTAGGAAATTATTATTCTAGAATATAATTCTTATTCATGTCTACTATAAGATATGTCTAAAATTAATTATTTAATTCTTAATAAGACATGAAAAATTAAATTATTTCCATAGATATAGAAAATAATAAAAATATTCCTAAAGTCTAGATAAATATTAGGAAACTATTAAATTATTCTCATCTATATCATCTAGGAATAAAATAATATTATTTATTTCCATAGATATAGAAAATAATAAAAATATTCCTAAAATCTAGACAAATCTTCCAAAAAGATTTTATTTCCATTAAATAATAATATTTTAATGATATATTTTAATAAAATAATTAAATAATTATTAAAATAATCCTTCATCGTTATCATATCGTACGAGATTCGCACGAACGATGAACGACGAAGATCCGACGAGTTCATCATCGAATCACGACGCACGCAGCGTCTCGGCCACCGGCGCGCAGGTGGCGCGCAGGTGGCACACCAGTGTCTCGGCCAGTGGCTCGTCGGGTGTCGCCAGTGTCTCGGCAAGGAGCGTGCGCTGAGGCGCGGCTCCTCTCGGCCAGCGGCGAGTCCCTGTCTCGGCGTCTCGGCTCGTCGGGTGCCGACGCTTCTTGGCCAGGCGCGCACGCGGCGGCAGGCGCCTCTCGGCCAGGGTCTCGACGTCCGTCTCGGATCGACCGTCATGTGCAGACGCTTCTCAGCCAGCACTCCGTCGGGCGGCTCAAGCTCTCGGCCTGCAGGGCGCACGGTGGCGCGCCTGCTCTCAGCCAGCTCGGACCTCCGTCTCGGCCTATCCGATTGTCTGGGTGGCGCGTGCTCACGGCCAGCAGCTCGTGCGATAGCGCGGCTGCTCTCGGCCAGCATCGCCATCCTACTCGACCCTTCTGCCTAGGGTTCTCAGTCTGGCGGCTGGCGCCTGGACACGTTCTCGTTCGAACTGCCGCTCCGTGCCTTCCACCGTGTCGACCTTGACTCGGGTGCGTCTGGGTCATGCAGTCTCGGCCAGCGGCGCACACGAGCCCTAGCTCGCCTGCGCGTCGCCCCGTGATCGCGAGTCCCCGGCTCCCACTGTCTCGACGTCCCTACCTCGATCGCACGTGGTACATTCGAGCAATTCAAGTTCTTTGATTCGATTGTTCTTGACTTCAACATGCATAAAAATTAAACAAAACACAAGAACATTCTTCGCAATCAAATTGGACATGCATACATGAATTTCGCGAAATTTAAATCCAAATAATCAGAGCCAAAGACTGGCTCTGATACCAATCGAAGGGATTGGCAGCGAAAGCGTGCAGCATTTAATGATCACATAAATTTGATCTATTTAGCAGATTATTTAGACAAATATCATGATCACATAAATTCGCGTAATTATCACATGTATCATGCTCATAACTTGAATTAAAACATGCTTTAGCATATAAAATCTCTAAAACATGCTTACTACGGAATTAGCCAATTTACCTCGTTGATTCAATCAAAAATCGATGATGGCTTGCTCCGTCTCCACGTGAAGATCTTCAATACTCGACCTTAGATCTTCTGACTGGTGTCCCGGACTATACGTTGATATTTGTGTGGACAAATCTCACCAACGTACTAGGACTTGAATAACGAAGACAGAACTCAGCTCACGGAGGAGGCAAAATTTCGAGCTCTCTCTTTCTTAGAGGGGGACGAAAATTTGATAGAGTAATAATGTGTATTTTCTGTCTCCTTTATTCTCCTATTTATATTAAGTCACATATTGGGCCCAGTCAGGGATCTAAGGAAGAATTTGGAATAGGCCTCACCCAATTAGCTTTTTACCAATTAAATTGAACCCACAATTTAATATAAGCTTATATTGGAATATTACAAGCAGCCACTACAGAAGTAATATTGCACTGCCTTCCAAATTCGAAATTACAAGTAATCCGGGTTTCCTTTAATTGCATTTAATTTATTTCCCGCGCTTAAGATAGAAACATCCATTAATTAATTATTGTCTGCTATGGACTTAATTAATTAACATATTTTAATCTCCAAGAGTGGACTTAGCAAGAAACTCTTATTTATTATTCATGGAGTAATTAAACTCCAACTAGCTAGGTTCTGAATAATAAAACCTTGTTTCGAGCTCCTCTTGTGGATATTATCAAACGAGACTCCCCTCGCGCACGATTCAACGTAATAGCAATCCTAGCACCGCTAGATAATGATCGCCACTACCCAATATACCTGGATCGTTGGGTGACGAAAAACCTGCACCTTTGGTAAGTCAAAGTAGTAGATACTCAATATCGTATGCTCAATGCTAACGTACATTGATTAAGAAATTAATTATCAAGACCACGTCCTTCAGTAGATAGCATAAAGACTCGTCTTGCTGTTAGATTCATTTAGTGCTATACCACACCAACGTCATCTTATTTCAATAAGGCTTAGAAATAATCGGACTGACATTGCAACGTTTCACGATAGGTAGTCTAGGCCTATCTAGGTTGTGAAATTCTTATTTTTCTTTGTTTAGAACTGACCGTGTTACCTTAAATTGGACGACGCCCACAACCGGTCTACTAAAACAAAGACTTAGACTTTGTTACGTTTTCTTATACATTTAAATATGAATAAACAACCATTAAATGTAAAACATAACAACATTATGATAAAAAATAATCTGTTGCATTTATTGGAAAATAACAATTAGAGTTTTACAGTATCCAATCACTCGAAAGGTGATTTCTCGTATACCCTAACAACTTATACATTTAAATATGCAATAAACAACCATTAAATGTAAAACATAACAACATTATGACAAAAAATAATCTATTGCATTTATTGGTAAATAACAATTAGAGTTTTACAGTATCCAATCACTCGAAAGGTGATTTCTAGTATACAAAACCCTTACAATAAACTATACAATTTCATCCATGTTACTTACCACAAAACCAATTCAACCAAAAACACACACAAAGTTTAATAATGCATAATATATTACAAATAATGCCTTTATATGCATATATGATGCACAACATTTTGAGTCGTATTCTATATATGGCTTAACATAGTTAGTGTATAATATATAAATGCATTATTTGGTGTAGACAATGCATTATGGAAAATAATTTGTACATTATACGGTTTAGGTTAAGCAATATGAGAGTTAATCGTACACCTATATAGATAAATAGCGCAATACACACTTGATTGCAAAATAATGTCACCCGCGTTTAGTTTAAATCCCATCTTAAAAAACGTCATGCACAAACTGTTCGGGTGAAAGTTCGTAAGTTCACATTCATAAAGCATATTCTCAAAAACATTGTGCAGTATAATCAAGATTGTAAAAAGTTCTAAAAAAGTTAAGTTATAAAGTGCAAAGCCACCCTAGCAAGCAATCAAGTCAGTAGGCTCCATCAACCTATATCTGAAACCATCACTCATTACAACACATAAATCTCGACCCACTGTTCGAAATTGAACTTGGCAGGTTTATCCCTCCAATACTTCGTTGCCTTAGATTGGTTTGCGGCACCTCGGGTGTTGTGCGGACAGGTAAGTAGCGTCCTTGCAAACTTGATTCTAAACATCTCTAGGTTTTTTGTTCCCTTTGCGGTCAGCCCGCAATCCCAATCCTTCTCTTTCTCTCCAAAGTATGTTTCCATGTGGCGCACGACGTACATACCATTCTCCATTGTCACCACGTTGTTCCTCCACGGCATTGTCACTACATGCGTAGTGCAGCTTCGTATCAGATTGGCCATTCTTGATTCGTTGCACTTATCCATTGCATCAGCCATGTACTTTCTCTACAATAAATGTGAAAAGTGTACCACATCAACATAATATTAATTTTATGTAGTATGATCAAAATAAACAGAGTAGTCGCAGTATGTACCAGCATATAGGGTGTGTTCCCATATTTATCGTTGAATGATGCGTGAGGTTCTGCCAGGGTGTGGTCTATTATATTCATCTTACCATCCAGCACATCAAAACATGCCACGTACAGATGTCTCTCACCCCAAATTGGGAAGAAGAACTACACAATGAAGAGAACATTAAATGGTATTGAATGTTGTACTATATAATTGATTCTCAGACACATAAGTTCACAATCATACTGCCATATCGTGCTTTTCCCAGTGAATGTATCCCGCTCCAAGTGCTTCCTCGAAAAGGATGGTCCAGAAGGAAGCAGATTGTCTATCTTCATCCCATCCTGAAGGTGTGTCTAGCAATGATTGTGCCTGCATTGTTGGTTTGTAATTCATGTGGTTACGCTGCTATTGAACATCCATTTGGTAATTAGCATACATAAAAGAGTCACTCACACATGTCCTTGTGGAGAATAATAGTCTGGATGCTGTATCCGGTGCCTTCAGCTTCTCCATGTTATTCAAGTAAGAGCACCATGTGTTTATAATTACCGGGCTGACAGCCTTGAAAGGTGCCAACGAAAGGAACTCACTTTGCACGGTTCGTTTGTAGTTTTCCTCGTACACAATCGCATCCCTGCATATCAATATTACAAATAATTTAAACAACAGGGTACATAATGCTTTGTCAAATCCAATTACTGAAATTATGTATTCCCCTTTAAATGAATTTTGGTTTAGACAGAATATGACTCAAATTGCTAAATATACTAAAAATGCATAATATACTTCTAATAATGTCTGATTACAGATAATTAATGCAATTCTAATCAAATTAGTAAACATATCTAATGTTGAATGATTTGCTTCGCAAACAAAGACAACGATGCTACTATGGCGTACAAATAATGCAGTAACTAACTCAAATAATGTATATAAAGACTTTAGCATCTACATAATGCAGTAACTACCTCAAATAATGCACAGCTGTAAACAAGTATAGTTTGATAACTACAACTTACAATAACCTACAAGGTATATTATGCACTCTATCAACCAAATAACGCACATAATATATTCCAAGTAATGAATGATTACAGAAACATAATACACTAATCAGAGAGATGATAAGCATATGTAATAATGACTAATTTTGTTAAACAACAAACAGATTAAGCCTATTTAAATCCATAAGCACAACAAAAAAAGTAAACCAGATATTCTCATGCGTCTCAGCCGTGCTAAGAACCCATAAATATAGTTCCTTGTTATTGCTGTTGGACTTTGCTGTTTTGTGAACAAGAGTGAAGTAAAATCAGAATAAGAGTCATGTGTTTTGTGAACAATAGTGAAGTGTTTTCTGAATAATAGTGATGTGTTTTGTGAAAAAGAGTGAAGTATCATTTGAAACTATCATTTTATCATTTCAAACTATCATTTTATCCACTGAAACTATCATTTTATCATTTTATGCAAAAGTATCATTTTATCATTTGAAACTATCATTTTATCATTTGAATCTATCATTTTATCCACTGAAACTATCATTTTATCCCCTGAAACCATCATTTTATTAAGTGCAACTATCATTTTACCTTCTGAAACTATCATTTTATCCCTTGAAACTATGATTTTATCAAGTGCAACTATCATTTTACCTTCTGAAACTATCATTTTATATGATAATATTAGCTTTCAATGCAACTTTCAATTTGTTGCGATTTTATTAACAAGCTAAAATCTCCAAATCAAAAATTGAAGATAAGTATTATTCCTTTCATTTCTTAAAAGTACTGTTATTTTCATTCGTCGAAAACGTTTTCCACAACTCATTACCTCTAATTAATAATGTGGACAATAGTCACAATACAACAAGCAAAGTTTAGTACTCTCCAAATTTTGGGATTTTAGATTAAAATATTTATGTATATTAATCATATCAAAATTATCCATATGCACTGTATATTATTCCGCGACAGTGCTTCCCCCACCCTACACCACCCCCCTCCCCCAGCATTCTATACAAGGCGCAGAGGGTAAATATGTCATTTCCCTCATTTAATTTCTGAATTTCGCTCCATTCTTTCATTCTCTCTCAATTCGATTCTCTCCTCTTTCTTAGCGATTTTGTTTCCATATTCCTCTTCTCATCGATTTTGTTCCCAGATTTGAATCCGATTTGGTTCATTATTCCATAATCTCCAGATTTTGTTTTCATATTTCTCGCATAATTATGAATTGTGATCGGTGTGATGTTTTCAATTTTGCGTTCTTATTTTTATTGATTACCTGTTCAATTGTTGTCAGAATTCGCTTCGTTGGAGTCTGGAGCAAATAACGAAGGTAACAATCATCATCTATTATTTAGCTTATTGATTGTGTTCATATTTTAATTTATTAATTGTTTTGCTTCATGTATTGAATTTGATTTTAGAATAATATTAGCTGTCAATTGGTTTATGTTTCTGATGTATTGAACTTCATATTTAATTATATTATGTAGTGTTAAGATGATACTTTTGGCTTATAAATGTTAGGTGTACTGTATAAAATGATAGTTTTGCCGGATAGAATGATACTCTGAGTTGATAAAAAGATAGTTTAGCTGGATAGAATGATACTCTGAGTTAATAAAATGATAGTTTTGCCGGATAGAATGATACTCTGAGTTAATAAAATGATAGTTTTGCTGGATAGAATGATACTCTGAGTTGATAAAATGATAGTTTTGCCTAATAGAATGATACTCTGAGTTGATAAAATGATAGTTTTGCCGCATAGAATGATACTCTGAGTTGATAAAATGATACTTTTACTAATTTGTAGGTATGTACATTCCTGTTTGTGATGATGCTTTGAAACCAATGATTGGTAGTTAAGATGATACTTTTGGCTTATAACTGTTGGGTGTACTGCATAAAATGATAGTTTTGCTTCATAGAATGATACTCTGAGTTGATAAAATGATACTTTTGCCGATAGAATGATACTCTAAGTTGATAAAATGATAGTTTTGCCGGATAGAATGATACTCTAAGTTGATAAAATGATACTTTTGCCGGATAGAATGATAGTCTGAGTTGATAAAATGATACTTTTGGCTTATAAATGTTAGGTTTACTGCATAAATAAAATGATAGTTTTGCCCGATAAAATGATACTCTGAGTTGATAAAATGATAGTTTTACTGATTTGTAGGTATGTACATTCCTGTTTGTGATGATGCTTTGAAGCCAATGATTGGTATGAAATTCAATACATTAGTAGAAGCATTTGATTTCAATGAACATTATGCTCGTTTAGTTGGTTTTGGCATTCGTAAACTGGGCAACAAATCAGTTCATGGTATTATTAAGTGGCAGTATTTGGCTTGCAGTAGACAAGGCTCTAAGAATTTTTTACCTGGTGATGCATCCAAATCAACTAAAGTGTCTGTTAAGAAGCGTAGGTGTCAGTCATTTAGGTGTGAATGTCTTGCTAAGCTCAACTTGAGATATTTTTCAGATGGCATGAGCAAAGGGTATGAGGTTTATCAGTTTGTTGAGTATCATAATCACTTAATGGTTGCGGATGAGCATAGGCATTTTATGACGGCCAATCGCAGTCTGGATCCTATCCATCGGAGGTTTATGGAGGATTGTGGCAGGTGTAATATTGGTCCCACACTCACATTCAAACTTCTGAAGGAGATAATGGGTGGACCTAAAAATGTCGGATGTGATATTATTGATATTAGAAATGGTTATCGCGATATTATGTCCAACATTGATGGTTCAGATGCTCAAATGATTTTTGATTATATGCATTCTCAAAAGGAATCATCTGATGCCTTCTATTATGAAATTGAGATAGGATCTCATGGAAAGTTAACTAAACTCTTCTAGGCTGATGCTATTTCAAGATGAAATTATCATATGTTTGGAGATGTAATTTCATTTGACTCAACATACAACACTAACAGTCATATTAACTTTGTTGCTAAAACACATAAAATGATACTTTCGGCTGATAACATGATATTCTTAGCTAATAAAATGATACTTTTCTGTATGTATGAAAATATAATTCATTTTAATGTTATGTTCTGAAGGTATTGCATGATTTTTGCTCCATTCACTGGAAAAGATAACCATTCCAGAGCAGTTACATTTGGAGCTGGATTGTTATCAAGTGAAGGTAGAGACTCATATGCTTGGTTGTTTGGCTGTTTTGTTCGATGTATAGGGGTAGCACCCAAATTGATTATCACTGATCAAGATTGGGGGATGAAACTTGCTGTTCAACAAGTACTTTTACAAACAAGGCACCGATGGTGCATGTGGCATATTATGGTTAAGGTGTCAGATAAGTTGCCCAAATCCTTTCTTGGTAATGAAGATTTCAAAAAAGAGTTGAATGCATGTGTTTGGTCTAATTTGTTAGAGCCTGATGAGTTTGATATAATATGGAATGATATAATGGAATGGTATGGATTAGAAGACATGCACTGGTTTGGATCGATGTTTGAAGATAGAGAATTCTGGGTTCCTGCTTACTTTCGAGATTTTCCCATGGGGTCGCTTCTTAGGACTACATCGATGTCTGAATCAGAGAATAGCTTTTTTTAAAACTACACAAAGCCTCATGCAAATCTTGTACAGTTCATCAATTTCTTTAACTATGCTGTGGGAGATTAAAGGAATGTCAATTCACGATTGAACTACTTGGATTACTAAACTATTCCCGATTTGTCAATCCAATTGCCTATTGAGAAGCATGCATCTACAATCTACACTGATTCTATTTTCAAACATGTACAACAGGACATAAGTATGGTATGTGAGATTGTTTTGATAACTGTTGAGGATAACATCAAGATGCATAAGGTCAAGGACCAATATGGTAGAACATGGGATGTTAAGTATGATTGTAAGCAAGACACATTCGATTGTAGTTGTAATAAGTTTTCCAGAATTGGTTTGTTATGCTGTCATATATTTTGTTTGTTGAAGAATAAGTCTGCTAATCTCATTCCTGAGAAATATTTTGGTCGAAGGTGGTTGAAGAGCTCTTTACTAAAGGAAGCTCATGGTCTACCATCTGAGGAGATACAACCATTTGAACGTGTGCTCCATTTTTAACCTTATTTGTAAAAACTCTATTTTTCAGTCAGATAAATGATAGTATTTATTGTAATAATGTTATCTTTTACCTTGTAAATTTGGATGAAAAGCAGGAAGTTAAGAAAAAGTTGTTCTCCAACTTTTATCGATTAGTCCAAAAGTCCGAGGGAAGTATGGATCATCTGTCTTTGTTATGTGCTGGTCTTGATGATTTGGAAGAGCATATATTTGGAAAATGTGCAATACCTTCAGTCATTGAAAAGAAAAAGATGGTTGAGGAATTTTATGGAATGGCAGTACCTGATGTAATTGATGTACATCCTCCAGATGTTGTTAGAACCAAAGGATCAGCTAGTGACAAAGTATCAAAGAGGGAGAGTGCAATAAGGAAAGCAAATAAGCCTCTACGACGGTGTGGTAAATGTCATGAGATGGGTCGTCATGATTCAAGAAATTGTGGTAGATTCAATGAGAAGCCAGATTGAAGCCATTTGATATAAAATGACACTTTCAGGCGATAAAATTATACTTTTAGCAGATAAAATGATAGGTATTTTTTGTGTATAAAATGACATTTTGTGGGATAAAATGATAGTTTCAGAAGGTAAAATGATAGTTGCACTTGATAAAATGATGGTTTCAGGGGATAAAATGATAGTTTCAGAAGGTAAAATGATAGTTTCAGATTATAAAATGATAGTTTCTGTGTTTAGATTTATGAAAACTGTAGTTTCTGTGTTTAGATTTATAGTTGTTTCACTGATGTTAAGTGATTATGAAAACCGTAGTTTCTGTGGTTAGATTTATAGTTGTTTCACTTATGTTAACTGATTATGAAAATCGTATGGCCTTTGTATTATGTTTACATGGTTATATTTATAGTTGTTTTGCAAATAAGAGTGAAGTGAAATCATAATAAAAGTGATGTGTTTTGTGAACAAGAGTGAAGTGTTTTCTGAACAAGAGTGATGTGTTTTGTCCCATGAAACTATCATTTTATCACCTGACACTATCATTTTATCCCCTGAAACTATCATTTTATCAAGTGCAACTCTCATTTTACCTTCTGAAATTATCATTTTATCCCCTGAAACTATCATTTTATACTCTGAAACTATCATTTTATCCCATGAAACCATCATTTTATCAGCTCAGACTATCATTCTATCCGGCAAAACTATCATTTTATCAACTCAGAGTATTATTGTATGCAGGAATGTACATACCTACAAATCAATAAAATTATCATTTTATCAACTCAGAGTATAATTCTACTTGGCAAAACTATCATTTTATCAAATCAGAGTATCATTCTATCCGGCAAAACTATCATTTTATCAGACAGAAGTGTCATTTTAATCAAACAAAACTATCATTTTATCCCATGAAACCATCATTTTATCAACCCAGACTATCATTCTATCCGGCAAGAGTATCATTTTATCAACTCAGAGTATCATTGTATGCAGGAATGTACATACCTACAAATCAATAAAATTATCATTTTATCAACTCAGAGTATAATTCTATTCGGCAAAACTATCATTTTATCAAATCAGAGTATCATTCTATCCGGCAAAACTATCATTTTATCAGACAGAAGTATCATTTTAATCAAACAAAACTATCATTTTATCCCATGAAACCATCATTTTATCAACCCAGACTATCATTCTATCCGGCAAAACTATCATTTTATCAACTCAGAGTATCATTGTATGCAGGAATGTACATACCTACAAATCAATAAAATTATCATTTTATTAACTCAGAGTATAATTCTATTCGGAAAAACTATTATTTTATCAAATCAGAGTATCATTCTATCCGTCAAAACTATCATTTTATCAGACAGAAGTATCATTTTAATCAAACAAAACTATCATTTTATCCCATGAAACCATCATTTTATCAACCCAGACTATCATTCTATCCGGCAAAACTATCATTATATCAACTCAGAGTATCACTGTATGAAGGAATGTACATACCTACAAATCAATAAAATTATCATTTTATCAACTTAGAGTATAATTCTATTCGGCAAAACTATCATTTTATCAACTCAGGGTATCATTCTATCCGGCAAAACTATCATTTTATCAACTCAGAGTATCATTTTAATCAAATAAAACCATCATATTTCGTTTATATAAGGGCAAAATTGTCATTTCATTATAAAATTGGCGCGTTGAAAGAAAACAAGAACTAGACGCTTCAAATTCAATTTCTCTCACACTCAAATCCTTCGAATCGCATCCAAACCCTCCGAATCGCATTCAAACCCTTGCTTCTTCAGTTTCGAAGGAAAAAACCATTCAGTTTCTGAAATATGACGACTGAAAACGCTCTAGTATCATCGAAGAATGGTTGGATGAAGTTTTTTACTTATTTCACTTTCGTTTTTAACTATATTGATTTTTTTTCTCATATCCATGAAGCTGCTGCATCCGAAATATGGTCTAAGATGCGTGAGGATAGACCACAACAAATAGCTGAAATATATAGTACAACTGAAATATTTAATTATTTAGTATCTCAGTGAATAATTTTGTGCTATATTAAGTGTGTATTCATGAATTTCACCACTTTTTTTGTATGTCTTCCAGCCTCAAAGCGTGGGAGGTCACAAACCAACGATAAAGAAGAAATGCTTGCCAGAAAGAAACGGGATAAAAGAAAGAGTGTTAAAGATATTAGTTGTAAAATTAGAAGACCTAAATTGGTCGTAAAGATAGGGGTGAAAGTTCTGGTAGATTCCATTGAGAAAATGAACTGCAAACAAATAGCTGCTCTGGAAGAGATGGGTTTTGGACAGCTTGTGTATTTGAAGATACGATGTATTCCTGTTGACATGGCATTTTCACTACTTGAAAATTTTAATCATGACAATTGCTCCAAAATAAAACTTGTTGATGATCAACCATTACACATCACTGAGGAGGATGTGTATGCTACATTGGGACTGCCAAGAGGAGAGTTGATGATTAAAAGAGAAAAGAAGCATGAAATGAATGATGTGATGAAGACCATTGTCAAGGCTAAGAAGAACAAAGCAATAACCCCAGCTGATTTGCAAGAGCAGCTTGATAGTGATCTAGAAGGTGGTGAGTGGTTTAAGAAAATATTTCTTATTCTGTTAGACAATGTTCTGATGTCACGACCACATCTCCCTAGTCAAAGAAAGTGTAGCTATATCGCGACTAAATCTTACTGAAACTGTCTCAACTCATCATAAGATGCTTAATTTAAAGGAAACTTTGTCTGAAATGTGTTGAGGGTACAAATCATACTGAATCAGAGTAGTTATGAAAAAAATTGTCTTTGCTAAATGAAAGTTCTAAATTTGCGCAACTGAAGAGTACCAAGACAGATGTAATATGTATGAAGACATACTACACCAGCTATCTTCCTACTTATTTGGTCTTCTGTCCCAACACCTCCTCTGCTTCGACTGATCAACCTGCACATTAAGGAAAACAATATGCAGGGCTGAGTACTTGATATACTCAGTGGGCTTATGCCGAAAACCGTTTTCTTTTAGTTGTCAGCCAAGCTGAGTGAACGCGGGGTTTTTACTGAAAATCTATCACGGTCACTAAATCTGTTATTTCTTTCTGAAAATAGTCATTTAAACTTCTGATGATATGCCATATCAGCTGCGTGAATCGGGAATGTGGCCACATTCCACGACCACTGCGCCGGCCAACCTGGCGCTAGCTCACGGTCCCTATGTGTACACTAGTCCGAGTAGGATTTACTGACCTACTAGGACCCGAATTCGATTTAACAGATAGGCAATCACAAAATAAAACATGGCATGACAACTCATTCAAATAATCATGTTTTCACATAAACACGCTTTAAAGAAAGAAGAGAAAGGCCCACCTCAATTGCTTAAACTCTTGCACACCGGGTGCTTTCTTGTCCTGAGATTACTCGTCGAGCGACGACGCTCCTTTACAAAATTAATATATTTAAATTAGGCTTTAAGTAATCACTTATATTGCATGTATGCATGCCTAATCGTGTGCTCTTTATTTCTTCTTTCTTTCTAAATTTTAAATTCTGAAATCCTTAATTAAATCAATGATTTAATTTATTCGGAGTCTTGCCGAACTTCTCGAGTATAATAAATTTCTGGATTATCTTAAGTATTTTGAAATACTTAAAAAGTCCCACTTAGTTATTTACCGGATATTGTAAATCACGGCTACTGTTTTCCTTTCTTCCATGGCTTAAGGAATAATTCCTCATAATCTCAAATTTATTTAGGGCAGAGGCCCACTTTACTTAGGAAGAACCACGGCCCAGTTAATCTTACAGTGGCCCAATTCAATTATATTCCCTTCTCCAGTGCGTAGCCCCCTTCTCATTTTTCTCTACCAAAAGAAGAATTCCCAAAAAGTTCGTACTCAAATCCAGAAGAACCCTAGCTCGTCGGCGCCTCCTTCCTCAGCGTCGATCGACGCTTCGTCGGGCCATCGGAGCGTCACCACTCCAGTCCATCATAGTTCTCAGTCGCCGGCGCTTCCTGTCGGTGGGAGTTCCGCCATCGCGCATAGTCGCACGGCGGAGGCTTCGATGTTTTCTCTGAACGATGAGGTAGCCGCCCCTGCCACGTCTCACAGAGGCATCCGCCGTTGCCGACGCCACTTTCGGTAGAAAGGGGATCGACTCCTCCATCTTCTCCGATCCAAAACGGATCAGACCTCGACTATCTCCCCCGTTTCGAAATCGGGGCTCCATCCCATCGATGTACCTCGGCGCCTTAATCATTCAGTCACCGTGGTCTCGCTTATCCACCTCATCTCCGGCCGCTTGACGAGCAGGGTCGTCGCCCGCCGTGTCGCCCTGCGCCGCTTCTTCCTCGTCTCTCCGACCTTGCGTAGCTAAGTCTCATTCCTTCCCCTTTCTACTTGAACTAAATTTTAGTCACTTCTCGTTTGTTTTCAGTAGTAGTTGGTGGACTAGCACTCCTTTGAGTGATTTTGTATTTGTTTCCAGTTTATACACCTTACAGATTTTGGAGCTGGGTGTTACTTTAAGACAAGGTCTTGAATCTACTAAAATCTTGTTCTTGACTAAGGTTTGAGCAATATTGAGAATAGCTAGATCTTAACATGCCACGCTTAAGTTTCTGTACTGCTGTGATTACTACTAAATGTGGGATCTCAATTACATGATGGTATGACTTGTTATCTGAGCTTGAGAGTGAGTGAGTTTACCTTCACTGAAACTGTTTGGCTGCTCCCTACTCTGGCCTTGATCGCCCTCACTCCTCACCATGTGTATATATATACACATTTCTTGTAACTGAAAGCTGCAAAAGCTTAGTGTTGGCTGGAAAAAGGACTCCACAGGTTGTGCAGCTGGCTTCTCTCTCTGCAGCTCTGCAGAGCATGTACTCTGAGCCCCTGATTTCTCTCTAACTGATTTTTGGTGGCTTGTGGAGCTCTAGTTTGTTAACCTTATTGCAGAGTCCTCTAGGCCTTACCTTCTGTTGTGCATTCACTGCATTATTGTGCCTCTTTTGGCAGGTACAGCCGTGGGTGGCAGCCATTGCATCTAGGGTGACCGACCCCCTGCAGCGGTTGGACTGCCTCGCTGCCTCGTGGCAGCCTTCACTTCGTCGGGGAAGTGCTGGAGGCGCAGGTTGTGGAAAAGGTTGGCCTTGCCATTCATAGGCAAGACTCGTTTTCCATATTGGAAAGGCGGTGTTGCCATTTCCTCTTAGGTGTTGCCATTCTTAGCTGATTTGTTTGCTTATCTAACTGTCTTGTTTAGCTGATGTACTTGCTTATTGGTTATTTTGTTGTTTCTGGCAGAGAAAAGGGTTGCTAATCATGGTTCTCGGTTCGTCGGGCCGCTGGAGTTTGAGCCGAGAGACCGGTCTCTTTCGTGTGGTCTCCTTGCCCTTTTCGGCCAAGCCCAAGCTAACAAGAGGCCCAATATTAGTTTTCCCTTTGTGTTTTTTTTTTCTTTCTCCTTATGTTGTAATAGAGTAGTTTCTCTTTGGAATCTCGCTTTTCTATAACATGTATGCATGTAATACTAGTTGGTGTGTACCTTATTTCAAGCATTTATTAGCCCGAAATTCTTTATATTGTACTTATTTTATTCAAGAAATAAAATACTCTTTCATTCTTTGTCAAACTTCTAGTATTTATTCATACTTCTCGAGAATATAGGTCTCGGCTATTACATCTGATCTCACCAACTGCCAACGGAAATGTCTTGGCCGTATCTTGGACGATATTGGAAACATTTCAAATGTGAGGCCGTACAATTGGTGCAGCTACGTGCTGGATACGCTAATCACAGCACATGATAGCTGCAAACTCAAGAACAAATCCACCCCATTCACTGGACCAATCACTTTCCTCTTGGTGAGTTTTTTATTTTAACCACTCCTTTATAGTGAAGTAAAAACATGCTTAGAGTGAAGTAAAATCATATTTAGAGTGATGTTTTACATGGTTAAGTAGTAAATGCATGGTTAGAGTGATGTGTTTTTTATACATGAGTGAAGTAAAATCAGAATAAGAGTGATGTGTTTTGTGAACAAGAGTGAAGTAAAATGTGAATAAGAGTGAAGTGTTTTGTGTACAACAGTGAAGTACAATCAGAACAAGAGTGATGTGTTTTGTGAACAAGAGTGAAGTAAAATCAGAACAAGAGTGATGTGTTTTGTGAACACGAGTGAAGTAAAAAATCAGAACAAGAGTGATGTGTTTTGTGAACACGAGTGAAGTAAAATCAGAATAAGAGTGATGTGTTTTGTGAACAAGAGTGAAGTAAAATCATAATAAGAGTGAAGTCATTGTAATGCATTTTATTATTATCTGTTTTTTGCAGGCATGCTAAGTAGATAGGGTTGTCTACAGAACAAGACTGGTGGTTAGAAGATTCCCAACTGTCCGTAACTGGACAAAATTCATTCTAAAGGAGAGAGGACAGATGGAATTCGATAATGGAGGCACCATTGGAAGAGGAAGCATAGAAAGTATCATTGATCCTGTCTCCATTGAATCTTTATATGCCAACAAGTATTCAATAACTGTCACTACCTCTGTCCCTTCAACTGAGGAAGCTCCTTTACCTGATGAAGCCCCCCTTCAACTGATCAAGTTCCTTCGTCTGATGAAATTAAAAGTTTAATTAGGGAGGCTGCAGATGCTATTAGTAAAATGATGAGGTATATAAAGAATGCTCCAGCAAATACCAATGACACCAACTGCTTCAAAGTTGCAGCTATAAATGCACTAAAGATGGTTGGTGTGGAGGTTGATCAAGGGGACCAAGCTGTGGATGTGTTTTGTGAACAAGAGTGAAGTGACCAAGAGTGTTAATATTGATGTGTTTTCATTTCATATTATGAAAATAGGAAGACATTGTGGATGCCCAGATTGCATCTGCAATAGAAGCATGCATGGAGATATATGCTGCTGATGATGGTGTTCAATCAGAGTTGAATGTATCTGGCAAAAATCCTTCAACCGAAATAGTAGTTTGCAATCCAGACATGGTAAGTGTTAAGCAATGATATATCTCATCCATTCACCAACACTTTTAACAAACATAAAGTGAACTATATGTCTTATAGAGTGAAGTTTTCATATCATTCTTGCCCTGACACGCAACTGCTAGGACTGAACGAATGGAGATACGTTCAAAAGCTGAGAAGAGAATATCAGCTGCATTGAAATCTCCATTCCATGAAAGGGTGGTCCAGGCCAAAACCAAGTTTACCTTGAAGGAGTCACAAATCTTTTTGTGGATTATGACAACATATGAATCAATGAGTAAGATTTATATTATAGTTCTGATTTAGAAGAAAAATATACAAAAGATGTGCTAACACACACATATATTTGAACAGGGACGCCATAGTGTATGATGATAATGTCATAATGGTAACAAAAAGAGAATTCTGTTCACTTTTGCCACGTACGCTAATAGAAGTGGGTGTGATCAGTGCATGGGCTTCTTATTTGAATAATATGGAAGAATACAGGGCTCTATCTTTATCAATGCGCCTCTTTTTCACTACATACCCATCCGTAAGAATAATATAAATTTTGAAAAATTTATTGCATGGTATATGTTCACTATAAAGCATGTTTACTTCACTACTAATCATATTCATTTCACTATATGATATTTAAACTTCATAAGTATAAATGCACTATATTCTGATTTCACTTCACTCTTGTTCAGAAAACACATCACTCTTGTTTATAAAACACTTCACTCTTGTTCACAGAACACATCACTCTTACTTCGATTTCACTTCACTCTTGTTCACAAAACACATCACTCTTACTTCGATTTTATTTCACTCTTGTTTGCAAAACACTTCACTCTTATTTCTTATTTACAAAACACTTCACTCTTATTCTGATTTCACTTCACTATTGTACACAATACACAGTTCATTAGTTCTATGAAACAGGACACAAAGTGAATTATTTCCATCCAGATTTGACTTGTCTCATCTTTCAGCTGTATACAGTTGTTCACCGGCCTGATGGGGTTGACCTCATGACTCTAATTGATAGATTCTGTGACAATTTACAAACTGAGGTTGAACAAATTCCGTATTTCAAATGGGGCGATGTAGATTTGGTAAATACTTAACATAATTGATTCTTTGTTATATTCACTAATTGTTTTTATTCTGAAATTATTATTATTATCTATGTAGGTGTTCTTTCCAATATGTGCTGCAGAACATTACTATACCATATGCTTCAGATTTAGTACTAAAGTATAGTGGTGATTGACAATTCGAAGAATGCTGATAATGAGGACGTATTAATCAAATATGGTAGCATACCTGCAAATGTGATAAGTATACATGATATATAGTGAAGTATTTTTATGATTACAGTGAAGTATAGTACTCTTTATAGTGAACTACATCTGATATTCATAATGATATATTGCAGAGATTGTATTTTTGTCATTTTTTTGACAAAAATGGGGTATCACAACCAAAGCAAATCAATAAAGGATGTGAGCATAGTAAGGCTCAAAATGCTTTGGAGAACAACATCAAATGTAGAAGATTGTGGAGTTTTTTTGATGCGACATTTGGAATGTTATTATGGTGAGCGTGAACAAGATTGGAAGTGTGGATTAGCTGCAAGAAGCAAGGGAATACTCCAAAGACTAAGAGCAAAGTATTGCAGCGCATTATTATTGTCGGAAAAAAACCTTGAGGCATTGAATATCTTGTCACTAGCATCAAAGCATTATGAAGAATATGGGAAAACAAATAAAATAGATGTGGAAAAAATGATTGTAAACTTCAAGCGTTCATGAACTATTGTAGAAAATTTCATTTAAATTCAATAGCAAGTACTTATTGTACATTAATATCTTGTTTACTATTTAATTCACTGTTGTGTTGTATCTATTTACTTCACTGAATAAGGAACTAGTGTTTTGTGAATAACAGTGAAGTAAAATACGAATAAGAGTGATGTGTTTTGCTTGATAAAATGATACTTTTACTGATTTGTAGGTATGTACATTCATGTTTGTGATGATGCTTTGAACCCAATGATTGGTAGTTAAGATGATAGTTTTAGCTTTTAAATGTTAGGTTTACTGCATAAAATGATAGTTTTGCTTGATAGAATGATACTCTGAGTTGATAAAATGATAGTTTTGCCGGATAGAATGATACTCTGAGTTGATAAAATGATAGTTTTGCCGGATAGAATGATACTCTGAGTTGATAAAATGATAGTTTTGCCGGATAGAATGATACTCTGAGTTGATAAAATGATAGTTTTGATTTATAAATGTTAGGTTTACTGCATAAAATGATAGTGTTGCCCGATAGAATGATACTCTGAGTTAATAAAATAATAGTCTTACTGATTTGTAGGTATGTACATTCCTGTTTGTTATGATGCTTTGAACCCAATGATTGGTAGTTAATATGATACTTTTTGCTTATAAATGTTAGGTTTACTGCATAAAATGATAGTTTTGCTTGATAGAATGATAATCTGAGTTGATAAATGATACTTTTGTCGATTGAATGATATTCTGAGTTGATAAAATGATAGCTTTGCCGGATAGAATGATACTCTGAGTTGATAAAATTATACTTTTGGCTTATAAATGTTATGTTTACTGCATAAAATGATAGTTTTGCTTCATAGAATGATACTCTGAGTTGATAAAATGATACTTTTGCCGATAGAATGATATTCTGAGTTGATAAAATGATAGGGTTATCATACAAATTGGGGTTATCATTATAATGCACCCACACACACACACACACACACATATATATATATAGGGTTTGATCTATGCAAAACTAGATTTAAATACAGAAACGCAGAACAATATCATACGTATGGAACTTTTAGGTCATCTCCCTATACAGAAACGCAGATTTAAATACAGAAACGCAGATTTAAAATGATACTTTTGCCGATAGAATGATATTCTGGATTTAAATGTATTTTTAGTTTGATCATCTCCATATATATATATATATATAAATAGTCCCATTATTCACAAATCCACTCTTAAAGACCGAACTAGAGACCAAATTAGGGCCCTTAGATCTAGGGTTTAATGGATGAGATTAGACCATGCTATATTAATTTCGCTTCTTCATTAGGTAGACAATTTACTTCAATGCAGGGGTATTTCAGTCAAAACATATATGAGCTCATCTCCTACCCCATCTCATCTTCTCTATTTCCTCCGTCTAAATCTCTCCTCCATCCATCTCTCTCTCTCTAAACAAAAATGAAATCCCTAGAACTCGTCTTGCTCAACGCATTTGACCCTCCTTCGTGCTGTATCTGCTCCCCGTGTTCATTGCTGCAGTCGAGTGACCACCATGGACAGAACTGCCTCGCTGCTGTTTCTGAGTACAAATAACTCTTGGATCCTGAAATGATGGCCATAATTGATTAAAAAATGCGATGAGCAAGTGAGATTGGTGCGGAAAAGGTGATGCATTTTGTTTGATTACTCAATCCATTTGTTCAATTATTGGGGCAGAGTTTTGGTTTTCTGAAGCTGAAGGCTCTTCCGTGGACACTGTAGAAACGAAGTATTTGTAGAAGAATTTGGATTCCTACTGGATGAAGTAAAAACCTAGTATAATGAAGTATTAACTTTTTGGAATGAAGTAATAAACCTACTGGAATAAATTGTGCTTCATTTATTTATTTTCTGGCAATATAATGATACATCACTTCATCTATTAGTTTGTAATTTGTTACTTCATTCCAGCAGGGGTATTTCGGTCAAAACATATATGAGCTCATCTCCTACCCCATCTCATCTTCTCTTATTTCCTCCGTCTAAATCTCTCCTCCATCCATCTCTCTCTCTCAAAACAAAATGAAATCCCTAGAACTCGTCTTGCTCAACGCATTTGACCCTCCTTCGTGCTGTATCTGCTCCCCGTGTTCATTGCTGCTGTCGAGTGACCACCATGGACAGAACTGCCTCGCCGCTGTTTCTGAGTACAAATAACTCTTGGATCCTGAAATGATGGCCATAATTGATTAAAAAATGCGATGAGCAAGTGAGATTTGTGCGGAAAAGGTGATGCATTTTGTTTGATTACTCAATCCATTTGTTCAATTATTGGGGCAGAGTTTTGGTTTTCTGAAGCTGAAGGCTCTTCCGTGGACACTGCAGAAATGAAGTATTTGTAGAAGAATTTGGAGTCCTACTGGATGAAGTAAAAACCTAGTATAATGAAGTATTAACTTTTTGGAATGAAGTAATAAACCTACTGGAATAAATTGTGCTAATATTTACAGTGAATAAAGTAAAAAAAAATTCAATGAATTTGAAAGAAACATGTGTTGAATCATGTGAAAACCTATTGGAATGAACTAAAATCCTATTTGAACTAAGTAATGACACATTTGAATGAAGTAATAAACCTACTGGAATAAAGTAAAAATATATTCATTTCCAATTTATTACGTAATGGATGGAATGAAGTAATACACTTACTTGAATGAAGTATAAACGTACTAGAATAAAGTAAAAATATATTCATTTACAATTTATTACGTACTGGATTGAAGTAATAAACCTATTGGAATGAAGTAAACACCTACTAAAATGAAGTAATACCTACTGGAAATAAGTTCTGCACTGGTATTTTTCAATTTATTAGTACAATATATTATACGTCAATATTAATAGTCATTTGGTTCTAATATTATTCATTCATTATATATTAATTCATTTAACCAAGCTATTACTTAATGCAGATAGTTCCATCACTTCATCTATTAGTTTGTAATTTATTACTTCATTTATTTATTTCCTGGCAATATAATGATACATTTATTTGTTTGTAATTTGTTACTTCATTCCAGTAGTTTTGATACTTCATTTCAGTGGTTAATTACTTCATTACATGTGGTTATAACATCATCAAGTATGTTATTTAGTTCATTACAAATACAATTTTTTGCAAACTATACATACAACACGGTTCAATTCATATTACTTCATTACTTGATGTTATTACTCTATCAAATGCGTTATTTAGTTCATTAAAATTATAATTCTTCACAAACTATGCATATAATACAATTATGTTCATATCACTTCATTATTTGAGGTTATAACATCATCAAGTGTGTTATTTACTTCATTACAATATTAATTCTTCGCAAACTATACATACAACACAGTTCTCCAACTGTTCTTCTCCACTTCCCAAAATTCCTTCAATCTACAGCGATGATTTCCACCAGAAATCCTTCTAAATCAAACCGGATGACGATAAATTGTTCTCGAAGCTTCTCTAGCCCGAATCAAGCAATATATGCATTTTTAATGGATGGGATGAGATGATGTAGTGAAAATTTTCACATTCATTAGGTAGTCAAATTACTTCAACCGAGGGTATTTTTGTCAAATTACATTTATAGTTTATTATTTCATCCAGTAGATTTATTACTTCATTCCAATAGTTAATTACTTCATTCTAGTATATTATTACTTCATTCAACTTTGAATTTGAATTTGAATTTGTTTAACCTTTTTATAGAATTTAAAGCGAATAGACTGTGTGAAGTGTTTTCAAAATAAAGTATTTATTCTTTATTATGATGTATGTCAATGCTGATGAAGTTATAACCTCATTTAATAAGGTGATGGAGTTAAGTAATAACCCAATTGAAGTTCAATGAAGTAAAATCCTATTGCGATGAAGTTGTATACTTGTTGAATGAAGTAAATGCACATATGAATGAAGTAGTGATCACTCTTGTTCATATGCTCAAGAATCCCTTAAAGTAATAATCTAGTCGAATGAAGTGATAAAACTATTTAAATGAAGTAATAGAATAGAATAAAATAAACTATTAATGATATAGTCAAATGAAGTAATATGAGCTGATTCACCATCCCCACCTCCAATTGCACCAATCCGTTCACAATCTTTCATGACAAAATATGAGCTGCTTCACCACCCTCTTCTCTGTAAAAAACACACTGCCATCTTTATTCTCTCACTAGTCTCTATCTAAACCTCTATATACTCTTATGCTTCGATCCGATTGTATCCAGATTCACGAAAATGCCGCCACCGCCGCACCACCGCCTCCTCACGCCGCTGCTCGCTGGCGCTTATCTTCGTATCCGTCGTCCTCTATCGGAAGATCACCCGCAAGAGGACCGTTCCGGCAGATCTGATGAAGCCTCCGTTTCCGCCGCATCGCTTCTCCTACTCGCTCCTCCGATTGAACAGCGATGGCGGCATTGTCGGCTGAACGCCAACAGCAGCGGCAGTGAGACCTTCTCCGAGACAGCAGTGGTGTCGCAAAGGGAAGGCAACGGTGAGATGAAGGAAGGATGGAGAAAGATAGATTTCATCTTCCAAAATTACCAAAATCAGATAATATGTGATTATTAATAAGCATTAGATGTGATTAATGGGTGGATGAGATTTGGTCTCTAGTTCGGTCTTTAAGAAGGGTTCAACATTGATGACAACTCTCTCTCTATATATATATATATATATATATATATATATATATATATATATATATATATATATTTCAAAAGGAATTTTCGGACGTATCTGGGAGGAGTTTTAAATTTAAATGATAAATCTTAAATTCTCGGGAGAGAATCTCCGACTAGTACTCCACAAAAAATCTCTTGTTTTGTTTCCTTGCTGCTTTCTAGTTAATATTTAGCTAAATAAGTGAGAGGGAGAATATTAAGCGTAAATTGTTTTTAACTGGAAAAGGTGAAAAGGGGTGGAAATTGGATGTGTAAATTGTTTTTAACCGAGAATAGTAAAATGCGGAATTATTTAAGATTTGAAAATTGGCGCAGGAAGGAGAACAGGCGCTGATGTCATGGCGACCGTTTCCACTTCCCCCTATACTCCTATATCCGCGTTTATCTCTCCCACTTCCCCACATCCAGTTAACCTCTGCAATCTGTCATGTAAAGAATTTCCAAACATGTTTTCCTCAGATTACAAGCAAAACCTCACCCGTTCACCACTTATGGAGAAACCTTCGACCTCCCACCTTCACCGTAAACCTGTTTCCGGCAGACGGGTTCACCTGATTCCGGCAACCCCTCACCAGGAACCACCGACACCCTCCTCCCCGTCTTCATCAACTACCGACTCCACTCATTCCCCAGACACCTCTTCAAGCGAATTGCGAGCAGGAAATCCCAGGGGGAAAATGCAAAGAGTCGAACCTACGGTGGAAATGCCCTATTCGTCCTCCTACCAAGCCGCCGGCATCAAAAGCGAAGAATTCCCCCATCTGCACCTACCAGCCCGATATCATTGTCCTCACTCGGGTTCAGCGACGGTCAGACGTTTGAGGAAATCGTTACTGAGGTGATTCGGGAGGTGCATGAAGCTGAAGAGATGGAGAAAGAAAAATCAGAGGAAGGACAAGGATCTTGGCAGCCATTACAGATATCTGTAGAAGCGGCTACCAGGGGTCCCCAAGAACACCGTTAGGGAGGTTCACGACCTGACAGGGACAGATAAAGAGGGGGAAGCTGCATCTGATGTCTGGAAGAGTCAAATGGAGAACACGGTGAACTTACTGATAGTGGAGAATGCAGAGCAAAATGCTATGCTGAAGGCTCAAGGGGAGCAATTGACCAAGGTGGTCAACCTGATGGACAGATTGATCTCCTGGAGACTCAATCATCCAACCAACCTTCACCGGAAATCTCTGTAGTGACAGGATGTACCCCAGCAGAAAGACCTTGACGCCAACCTCGCGGGAACCTCGAGGAAGAGGAAATCAGTCGCCACCTCCAACCAACCACCAGCTACCCTACCGACTTCTTCCACGGCCAAATGGAACAAGCGGGAGGAGCAGCCTGGCTCCTCGAGGAGCCAGAAGTAGAACTAAACTAGTCGAACCAAGTAAATCTTACTTTCGATTTTAAATTCTTCTCTGTTTGTGCTCAAGTCTATCCTGTATATATGTTTGTTTCTCTGTTTTATGTGATGTTCTCACACTTAGCCCATAGCTTGGTCTAAGTGTGATGAGTTTGTTTGTAAATATGATGTTCTTGTCTCTTTTCTATTTACCTTCTCCCACTTAGCCCGTTGCACATTCTAAGTGTGAGAAGTCTTGAGTACATAGTATGTTTGTATGCTTTTGGTTCTTATGTGTACTTCTCTCACTTAGCCCAATGCTTGGTCTAAATGTAAGAAGTTTGTCTGTAACCTGATAAACATGCTTTGTATTGAATATATGTTTTTGTTGCGTTCTCCCACTTAGCCTACTACTTGGTCTAAGTGTGTGATGTTTGGTTTTCCTTGTTCAAACACTGCCTATCCTGTTTTCCAATTCATTAAGTTCGCTTGAGGGCAAGCTGAAATGAAATGGGCCGGGGGAAGTCAGTGTAGTCAGTTTTTGAAGCATGTTTGTTTAGTTAACTTTATGTGTGTTTTTTTAGATAAGATCTGGTTTAAAAAATAAAGGCAAGATTCCCTTAGCAAGATTAATTGAAGAAAGGATGCATGTTGATTTGTGAGTTTCCCTTCTTTAATAAACCAAAATCTGCTTGGAAGATGTAAGTAAGATGGAAATGGCTTTAATCTAAACCTTCTATGAAGCCTTCTAAAATGTGAGTCATAAGCCAGAGCAGAACACTTTCTACTGAAATGAAAAAATAGAGAGGCTGCCATTGATGCTTAGAGGGAAATGACGCAAGCTAGTGAGGACTAAATGCAATAAGAATAACTAGTTGAGCTGAATTCTTTCGAAGCATTTGGACCTGCCTCATTGTAAAGGCACCCCCTAGTCACACCTTTTGAGCATGAATTGCAGTGACCCTTCCCTTTGTAAATCCTTAGTTTTCATGTCATGTGAACAAGGAATCTGAGACTGTAGACGATTGGATTGACCTTAAGCTTGTGGGGACAATTGCCGAACAACATAAACCAATTATGTCTTTTCTGTCTTGTTAGAGGCAAGGTGTTTAGTTTATGTGTTTTCATTTTTGAAATCTTTTATGTAGTTGCGTTTGTTCTATGTTGTTTCAATAAAGAACCATGCTTTGAAACTAGCCTCTTTTCTTGTTCTTTTATTTCATACTTGAGGACAAGTATGGGTTAAGTGTGAGCAGTTTGATGAGGCTCATTTCATGCATGTGTTCTGTAGTAAAACTTCATCAAATTCTATTAACTAACGTCTAATTTTGAGCCAGGTGTGTGTATAAGTTCGTTATTTTCATAAACTGAGTTGATCAACTGGGCGGACAAATGGATCAGGAGAAGGAGCCAAATCGCTGCACAAACGGATCAAGTTGAAGCAATGACAAGCCGCGGAGCACTCAATGAGAAGACTAATGCATCGCAAAAGAAAAATCCTCAAGGGAAAATGGTAAAGATGCCTTTCAAAGAACAAATGCCCTAAGGATCAAGACCTCATGCCTTCCTATAAATGGAGATAGAGAAGGAGGTAGGAGGAGCTTCCATCGGTGTCACTCATTAATTTTCAGCTCTCTTCCAGAGCTGGAATTGGGAGCTCCAAACACTTCATCTTCCTGTTTTCACACACATACTTGGTCCTATTCTACTTTAGTTCAGTTTAGTTGGCGTTTTGGTATTGGTTTCCGCACTTTTAATCTTTTGGTTATGTTATTCCATTTCGAGAAGAAGCGATGAAATAATTTCCTGCTTTCCTTGTTAGGTTTTCAGTTCACTTTTGGATGTTATCGACTTTTGATGCTTTGATTTAGTAGATTTGAAGTTAAGTTTTCATTTCCGGCTAATATGTTCTGTTTCATGCATGATACTTCCGATCTGTTTTGATTTTTGTTTTATGTCGCACATCTTAGCTCAGAATGTTTTGTGATGTTTCGATTTAGTCAAATCCGATGTTTTATACTTGAAAGTTCTTAGGGTGTTTAGATCTAGCAGTTTCTATTTTGCTCCTGCATGAGTATGGGTTAGTTTTGTGTTTACGTAGCCGCAGCTTAGATTTTAGGAGTAGATTTAATTTTAGGAGTTGTTTGATGTTCCTCTTCTGTAGTTTTTTTCAGGTCTGTTTTTTGCTATGTTTTCCATGGTGTTTTTGTTAAGAAGATGAAGTCGTTCAAAAGTTTTTGCTTTATTGTACACTTTGCAGGGGACTGACAGTCTCCCTTTTATCCTGTTTGTCCATTTATGGAAAGTTTAGTTGAGTTGATCAAGTAGACTGGTTAAGCTTTTATGAGTTGTTCAATTTGGTAGCTTTAATTTCTCTAGTCTAGTAGTTAACTTAACCTACCCCTAGAAGCGTGGCATCAGCCATTCTGATTTCGTGTCCAGCACGCAAATCTCTAACGCCTCATCTCTGTGCGATTGATTCCCTAACATGTTCAGTTAAGGTTTTGAAAACACGCTTCTGAACTCTTCTTTTCGTCTGGCTCGAGTAGGAGTCGGTCGAGTTGATCAGGCCAAATCTTTGCTGGGTCCACTAATCTGTTCTCACAGGTAGAAGGGTGTACAATTGGCTAACCAGATCAGTTTGACAATCCAACTTGAGTAAACCACAATGATAATAGGATGAAGAGAGAAGTCAGAGCGAAACCAGCGTTTTCAATGATATTAAACCTTACAATTATAGTAGACAAAATATCAACAAAATGGTAAGATCGTCATTCTGTTATTATATCATAATTTTCGTTTTTTTTTATATCAACATAGTGTATTATAAATATTAACACAATGACATGAGTATTTCAACACAAGTACACGAAAATATCAACACAGGTTTTTAAAGATTTTACACGCATTATATTAAGATTTTACATGCACTGTATTGAGATTTTTTGATGTATTTGTTGATAAAAAATCTACTTATCAACATATACGAAAATTGAAATAAAAATCATCAAATTTCATCATCCGAACGTCGTCGAAACCGGTGCAATTGACATCTTGTTAGAATCCTTACAAAATTACCTTTAATTTGATATATTTTTTGCGAAAAAATAATATAAATAGAGAGAGTTACGTAAATTTAAAATTTTATGATAATATTATCAAGAAAGAATTGACATTAATACCCTTTAGTTTAATTTAATAATTATTTAAATTTAAAATATAATCCACTTGGCATTATATCAACCACTAAATTTCCTAATCTTATGGTTAAGAATTGGTCTTAATTTTGGATTGCTAATTAGTTAGCAATTGATCACATCCCCCTCTTATATTGCTTATATCATCATAATCCAAAATCAAGACCACATCTCCACCCTTAGATTTTAAAATGAATAGATGAGGTTATATCTTACGAATCTCAATAAATTGTAGACAAAATATCAACAAAAAGGTAAGATCGTCATTCTGTTATATCAACATAGTGTATTACAAATATCAATACAATGACATGAATATTTCAACACAAGTACATGAAACTATAAAAACACAGTTTTATTGAGATTTCACATGCATTATATTGAGATATTTTGATGTATTTATTTATAAAAAAATCTGATCATCACCATATACGAAAATTGAAATAAAAATCATCAAATTTCATCATCCAAACGTCGTCGGAACATATGCAATTGAAATCTCGTTAGAATTCTTATAAAATTATCTTTAATTTGATATATTTTTTGCGAAAAAATAATTTAAATTGATAGAGTTACGTAAATTTAAAGTTTTAGGATAATTTGAATAACAGACAATTGACATTAATACCCTTTAATTTTAGTTAATAAATATTTAAATTTAAAATAAATCCACTTGGCTATCAACTACTAGATCTCCTAATCTAAGGATTAAAAATTGGTCTTAATTTTGAATTTCTAATTAGTTTGCAATTGATCACCTCCATATATATGGTTTTGATCTATGCAAAACTAGATTTAAATACAGAAACGCAGAATAATATCATACATAGGGTACATTTAGGTCATAGTTAGTTAATTTTTAGGTCATGCTAACAAAGCATGACCTAAAATGATCTTAGCATGACATTATACCCAGATATTATAATATGACCTAAATTGTTAAATTATGACCTTCCGTGTTTTTGGTTAATTATTGACCATTAGATCATCTAATCCTAGGGCGAAGATTTGAGCTGCTTTTCTAGATTTAAATGCATTTTTATTTTGATCATCTCCATATATATATATATATATATATATATATATATATATATATTGGGGTTTTGGAGCCCCTTGCACAGCGGAAGACTTGTACAAAACAAATAAATCAGACGTAGGATCTATTTGGCAGATTATGGGATTAATGTATTCACATGTTAACACAAAATTGCATGGTAAAACGCAAATAATTCATGCTTAAAGAATATAAATCGTAAAACATGAATTCTACAGTTTAGAGTTACTGATTTGATTCTCAAAAGAATCGTCGATTGCTCGCGCCTTCTCCACGATGATCTTCAATACTAGACCACGGATCTTCTGACTGGTTCCCGAACTGTATTCCGAAATCAGTGTGGGCTGATCTTATCGAAATAATAGGACTCGAATAAAGAAGACAGAAATTCCTCACGGAGGAGGAAAGAGAAAATTTTGTCCACTTCAGAGAGAAGAGGGGGCCGAAAATTTCTTGCAAAATTAATTGTGTTTTATGTCTTCTTTATTCTCCTATTTATATTAGTTACATATTGGGCCCAGTGGATCTATGGAAGGTTTTGGATATGGGCTCCCCCCAATTAGCTTTTTACTAATTAAATTGAACCCACAATTTAATACAAGCTTATATTGGAATATTACGAGCAGCCATTACAAAAGTAATATTGACCTCCCCATCCAAATCCGAAATTACAAGTAATCTGGGTTTCCATTTTGTTTATTATTTATTTCCCGTGCTTAAGATATAAATGTCCATTAATTAATTAAAGTCTGCTATGGACTTAATTAATTAACACCTTATTAATTCCAAGAGTGGAATAAGCAAGAAACAATTATTTATTCTTCATGGAATAATTAAATACCAACTGGCTAGTTTCCAAATAATAAAACCTTGTTCAAGCACCTCTTGAGGACATTATCAAACGAGACTCACCTCGCGCACGATTCAACATAATAGCAATCCTAGCACCGCTAGATATTAATCACCACTACCCAATATATCAGGATTCTTAGGTTGCGAAAAACCCGCACCTTTTGATAAGTCAAAGTAGTGCACAATCAATACCGTATGCTCAATGCTAACATATGTAGATTAAGAAATAGTATTTTATCAAGATCTAGTCTTTCAGTAGATAGCATAAAGACACGTCTTGATGTTAGATCCATTCAGTGCTATACCACACCAACGTCATCTTATTTCAATAAGGCTTAGAAATAATCGGACTAACATTGCAACCTTTCGCGATAGGTAGCCAAAGTCTATCTAGGTTGTGAAATTCTTCTCTTTCTTTTGCAAAGCATTGGATAAAACCGACTGTAGTTATCTTAAAGTGGACGACGCCCACAACCAGTCTACTGAGAAAAGACTTAGGCTTTGTTTACTTCTTATGCATTTAAATGTTTATAAAACATCTTATAAACTCACAAGCAAACACAATATAATAATATATTGATTCTATTCGTGCAAACTGCTCGAATAATACTGAATCGGGTTAAAAGTGGATTGTAGAGTTTTTCCGTATACAAGCAAAATTCTATTCGCGCGAACTTGCTCGAAATATGCTTTTCAGTATACTAAACCTAACAATCTCGCACTTATACTCAAAACATGCTTTTGAGTATACTCACTGCCAAAAACTCTCCCACTTATACACAAAGCAGGTATTGGAGCTAGATATATCGAACTACCATTCATTTCACATCATGTTTGAAACATGTTGCCACAAAGGCATTTCTGTAAAAAAAATCTGCTTGGTTGTTCTCTGATCATATCTTTTCCACCACTATGTATTTGTTGCGTACTTGATCTTTAATTAATTTCATCTCTCTATGTGATTGCTTAGCTTATGATCTCGTATGTCCCTTGAGTTAGCCTTTGCTAGAGTAATTAAAAAATACTCATAGCCATACGCCAGATATAATTAGATGCTTAGAATGTAATTAGTTTCTCTTAAATCCTTTATCTTAAACTAGGTAGACAACCAGTTTCTCTTAAAGACTTAGATGCTTAGAATGTAATTAGTTTCTCTTAAATCCTTTATCTTAAACTGGGTAGACAACTAGTTTCCTACGCCAGATGTTAATCTTAGTTGTTTGCAACTTTTATAGATTTCATCATCGTAGAGTACCAATAATACCATATTTAATGCACTTTCAACTTCGCTGTGCTTACAATACACTTAAGGGCACATGTCAAGTTCCGAACATTTGACAATCTCGATAAAACAAATATACTCTAATTTAAATGCTTGCCTAAGATCACAAAGGTCTTCATAAGCTTCCAATCATGTGTTTCTTGCCCTATATTACATACCTATTAGGATGTTCCATGTAGATGATTTCCTCAAGACTTCTATTAATAGAAAGCTGTCTTGACGATCATAATACATACATTTTAATTTATGTAGGTTCTGATAGACAGTAGGATCAAACAAATCTTGGGACACCAACGGATGAGAAGATGATGTTTCTCTTTGGGCATAACCCATTGTCATTGTCTAGCCATTTGAGATCCACATTTACACTTGCAAATATACTAGCTCCCACTGACTGACACAGCCTGTAGGTAGTATTGCAAGTCCTGTAAAACATGTTGTCTATCTAAGCTTGTAGTTTGGAATCTATCACCTTTCCAAATGAAACATGTTGTCTATCTAAGGATGAATATCCAAATGAACCAATGCTACATTGTAGTTAATGGGATTATGTTCAAGTTAATCTAAGACTGAGTTTTATGACACTCTTAGACCCATGAACTTGTTATGTTCCTTAGGAACGCTCCCACTATGACATGGTTCTTACAATCTTAGGTGTTGAAGTTGATTTTATTAGTGTAAAAGTTTCTAATGGTAAGACTCCTTGGTAACGTGAAAATCCGATATCTCTCTTTATCTTGAGAGTTATCACATTGTTAGGCTTGTAGTTCATCTCTTGATCTTTATACAAGAATTATATCTTTGAAGATTACAGAACTCATAATCTTACATCATTTGGGACAACCTTAAAACATACCTCAGTACTTAACTCCAGTTACTTAGATACCTTTCCAACATGCATTGGAACAACATTACACCTTGAGATGTGCTAGACTAGATTCGCTCTAGTCCACAACTCGTGTTTTGTAGAAGGTACTGATGTTGGTAGTTTCTTTAATGTGTTTTTCGTTGTATCTAACGCTTATCCCATCAATGATAAGATTTTCATGAGAATCGCTCATCACTTATCGAACTTGTCTTCGAGAGACTTCGATACCTTCTTATATGACTATCCCATTCTTTAGAAGAATGCTTGGATTCGTCAATGGAGATTAGACTCCCACTACTGATCATAACCCAGTGCTCGTCTTCTTACGGTGTAAACCATTAAGACTTGCTAGTCTTTCTATGTCGCACTTCTATAAGTATTCTGAATCAAATGATTCTAACTCATAGTGCATCAAACAGACATTCTCGACTTTCAAGCTATTTAACAAACAAATTGTTAAAATCCTGATAGTCTAGATCAGTTTGAACAATAGCTAAGTATTTTCTTGGCCTTAAGACTAAGGGCCACAAACACTTTATCAGTTATTGTTAAAGAAGTTGATGTGTTTTTCATACTCAATCTTGTTGCATTTATATTGTTTCAATACTATGATGCCTTAAACATCAACCATAAAACAATAATTGAGCATTAATAGTTCCCACTGAAACAAAAGCCTAACTTGATCAATATCTCTTACTTAGAAGTTGCATTGTCATGTAAGTCATTGTCCTTCTTTAAAAGAGGTCAATCCAACTTACAAAGCATCTTCACTCACTTTAAACAAACTTTGATGACAATTCAGACTCTCCCATTTCCATATCTAGTCTTTTGTTCAATGAACTAGGACTTAGGAAAACTGCAACCTTGATGAATTCGTCATCATCATGTTACTTTCCTCTAACAGTAATATAACGACTAATATTCTGAACGTTTTCTACTTTTCAATTAAACATTCTTGTAGTCATTTCTTATTACTTTAGGCGATGACTTGAGTCAAAAAAGTATTTGAGTGATCAAAAAATACCTCAAAACATTCTGTCCCTCTATGATATTCCAATCGAATCATCTTGACAGATTATATTGATATCCATCTTTCATCGTCACTAACCAAGACTTGTCGTGCTACTTAAAAGAAAATAGCTTGACCTTATTCCTCAAAGAACTTGTCAAGTACATGCAAAATGCATTCTTGAACAATCTTCGTGGAATTATGTCAGTGTCACGACCGCCCATACAAGGGGTACCACAAACGCGGCGATCGTGACCGACATGCATGGATTTCAATTTAAAAAAAAACTTAATTAATTTTGAAGAAAGGAAAACAACTTAGTTTAAAGATTTTAACGTTATTATTTTTTTGAAAGGACATAAGATAAAAGAATACTTTTAAAAAAAAAGGACAACGGAAAAGTTAGACTTAAGAAATACATCAATTAAAAGTTTAAGTAAAACACGCATTAAACTTAAATCTCAAAGAAAACCATTTTCAAAAGACAACGTAGATGCACGTTTAAAACCTAACACCACCATACATGTTCCAACACCAAAACGAAAAGCTTAAGATCTTAAGACATAAATTAAAACATAGCAGCGGATAAAAGGGTTCAAGGAGAGTCAAGGATCACGCCTATGTATGACGACACAACGTATCCTAAGTTCTCTAGCCAGCTCAACATCCACCGCAACATCCCGCTCAACCTGCAAAATTTTAAAAAGAAATTGCAGGGCTGAGTACTTGTTGTACTCAATGGGCTCATGCCGAAAATATTTATCAAGTTATGTCATCCATACCAGTGATCTCGAGTTTTATACGCAGTAAAGAAAAATATCACGAGAACACAAAAAGTTTCATAGACTGGCCAGTCAAATAATCTCCCCACTTTTCACATCAATCCATCAATCACAATCACGGTGCGACGAAAGTGTGGCCACACTATTCGCCCACGAGACCGGCCGACTTGTAAGGACGGCTCACGATCCCACCAGTGTACACAGCCCGATAGGGTTTACGGCCCTACTCGGACCCGAATTCGTTTCACATATACCGCCATATAGCCTAACGGAGTAAACTCATACGAACTAGGCATCAGGCACACAATCTCATAACAAAACAGTCCATGGCATGACATAACAGTTAAACCACCCTTATATCTCCACATAATATTTTCAGAAAAGTAAAGTGGTTTGAAAGAAAGCCCACCTCGTTCTCTTAGCAAAATCACAACCCAACTTAGCAACTCTCGATCCTCGAGTTCACGAAAACACAACACCCTTGTCAACGACAACACAAGTCAGCCTCACACAAAAACATACTACTATGCATGTCCTATCGCTTCACTCTCATTGTTCTCATCAATCCCAAAGCCCAACATACATCACAAGGGTATAAAACACACGTAACACATTTCAACTTATCGCAAGTGATTTCAACATTTAAACACGTTCCTTGCACATACATGCATCATATAAGACTTTTAAACTTGAAATTAAGTGTCATTTAATCAAGGCAGAAAACTGGCAGAATTGCGCGACCGTTTTGTAAAAATCACTTTAAATTCACCCGACCTCAAAACATGCTAATTTTTGGTCACGATACAGAGGACACATTCAAGTTCATTCATGAAAATTTTCATATCGAAATCACGTCATTTAGTCAGTCATATCACGTATTGAACTCTCTGGTCGGAACAGACGATTTCTGACAGTATTGCGCAGTTAATTTGAAAAATTCACCATAATTTCATACGATGCCCAAAAAGGCTGAAAATTTAACACAATACAGAATACACATCAAATATTCATATAGTTCAAGAATTACGTAAATCGGAGTTCATTTGGTCAGTCAAACAGAAAACGAAACATTCATGGCGAGAACTCACGTTTCTGGCAGAATTGCGCAGTCGACTTCAAACATTTTTTTAAAATTCATTTTTCGATAAAACAAGCTGAAATTCACACGAGACACCGAGGACATCTTGAAATTTACTCAGTAAAAATTTCGCAGTAAAATTCGTTCGTTTGATGGGTCGAACACAGATCATAAGTCACTGGTCGAGCATCACAGAATTCTGGTTCAAATTCGAAAATAGGGTTTTTAAATTTCCACAACGAAAACACCGATTTTTCAAGCACGAAAACACATAATCATGCTCACACATTCCTCATACACATATTTACACACCAACTCATATTATTCACCAATTAATTCGATCCAACACACATGATTTCAAACAACAACACAAAACCAACGAGTTCATACGATCACACAATTTTTCCCCCGTTAAAACTTGCGATCTATCATCCTACACTCTCTACATGCATGTAGGACTCAAAACATGGTTCAAAAGAGAAGGAGGAGGAAAAGTGTGCGATTATACCTTCCTTTGACAAAAACAAATCGGTAGAAGCGAAGAACGAAGCGATTCGTCGGAGATTCTTGAAGAAAACCTCAACGGATTCCAAGAACAAGAGTTGGATGGAGGATTTTTTGGAGATGGGAGAGTGGGAGAGATGACAAAAACGTGTGGGAGAGGGAGAGAATGAAAGTGGCGTGAAAAAGAAATAGTGGCTAGGGTTAAGGCTTTTAATATTTATAGTTTAGGTTAAAATCCCACACCTAATGAATTAATTAAATTGTGGGAGATAAAATAAAATAAAATTCCCCCAATTGGAATGAAAGTAGGCGTGTGGTTTTTAAAAGTGGGGAAGTCAAAATTTGTTGACTTAATTAAAAGGAAATATAGCAATATTTACTTGGAGAGAATATTCATAAATTAGGAAATAAATGTGAATATTCCATAAACAAGGGAACAACAAATAAATTAAATCTCCAAGTAGGAATTAATATGGTGGGGCCGAAAATTATTGGGTTATTGCACAAGGAATTTATTTAAATCCCCAATTGAATAGAATAGGATTTAAATTAGGTAATTTCTTTATAGGAAGAAGACTCCCACAAAATAGGCAACAATTAATTTAAATTCCCACAAGGAAAGATAATGCCTAGGGGCGTGTGATATGGAGGAACAATAGAAGAAAAATATTCACATCCTCAATTAATTAGGCATAGGAATTTATTTGAATAAAAAGGGATCCCACAAATTAGGAAACAAATAAAATATTCTCCAATTCTATTGGAGGGAACTGAAAGTGCTAGGCTAAATAGCGAAGGAAAAAAAATATCCCAACTCTCTATTTATTTTGGGTGAAGAAATAAATTATCACATGATTTAATTGGATTAAATTCAAAAGAAGGGAGTCACTAAAGCACCAATTAAATCAAAGGAATTAATTCTTTCTCCTATAGGAAATTTTCGAAACTCCCAAGGAAAAATAAAATGGAGTTCGAATTTCTTGTAGCACAATTTATGGTCCATTGGTTTGGATTTAATTTGGATTAAAGTCCCGAAACAATTTATTAAATCCACAAAAAGAAGTACTATTTCAATAATTAGGATTGACCGGAAATATCAATTAATTGGCTCGAGAAAGGATTAATGCATGATCCTATTAACCTTTTCCCCACATTGGGCAACGATAAAATCTCGAGCTCATCATTCCACAATTACCACGACAATTTATTTCACGCAAAGCACTTAATCACATAAAAACAAAGTTTCAAAATTCCAAAATTCCAATAACATAATAAAAAGGGTCACAAAAGTTTGGGATGTTACATCCTTCCCCTCTAAACAGAAATTTCGTCCCGAAATTTAATCGTCTCACATAAACAGCTCGGGAAACTTTTCTTTCATCTTATCTTCTAACTCCCACGTAGCTTCTTCGGGGCCATGGTGCTTCCACAACACCTTCACGGACGCTATCGACTTGTTTCGTAGCTCTTGTACCTTTCGATCTAGGATTGCTTCGGGCCTTTCCTCGTAGCTCATGTCGGGGGTTAGGATCACTTCCTCTTGGTGAATCACATGTTTGGGGTCAACACGTACTTGCGCAACTGCGACACGTGGAACACGTTATGCACGTTTCCAAAGCTGGGAGGTAACGCCAAACGATACGCTACAGGACCTACTTCGTCGATGATCTCGTACGGTCCCACAAAACGCGGTTTCAGCTTGCCCTTCACTCCAAATCTCACAACTCCTCTCGTCGGGGACACTTTCAAGAACACTTTGTCACCAACGTCGAATTTGATTTCCGTTCGACGTACGTCCGCATACGACTTCTGTCTATCTTGAGCTTCCTTGATCCTTGCGCGGATTTGATGCACAATTTCAGTCATCTCCTTTATAGCATCGGGCCCTAACATCTTTCTCTCGCCGACTTCATCCCAGTAAAGTGGGGATTGACACTTCCTGCCATACAAGGCTTCGTACGGGGCCATATCGATCGTCCCTTGATAGCTATTGTTGTAGGCGAATTCAACCAAAGGTAGAACCGTTTCCCAACTTTCCCCTCGATCTAAGACGACAGCTCGCAACATATCTTCAAGTGTCTGAATCGTCCTCTCTGATTGCCCGTCCGATTGTGGGTGATAAGCAGTACTAAAGTTCAACTATGTGCCCAATTCTCGTTGCAAACTCATCCAAAACTTCGATGTGAACTTCGTATCGCGGTCGGATACAATGGTCTTTGGCACTCCATGCAATCGCACTATCTCATTCACGTAGAGCCTTGCTAGTTTGTCCGCGCCGTAAGTAACCTTAATCGGTAAGAAGTGCGCGCTTTTAGTAAGTCGATCAATGATCACCCAGATCGCAGTGTTGCCCTTCGGTGACCTTGGCAAACCCGTCACGAAATCCATAGCTAGATGCTCCCACTTCCATTCAGGAATTTCGAGCGGTTGCAGCTTCCCATATGGCCGTTGGTGTAAGGCCTTCACTTATTGGCATGCTAGACATCGTTCCACAAATGACGCTACGTCTCCTTTCATTCCATTCCACCAAAACCGTTGTTTCAAATCCCGATACATCTTCGTGCTTCCGGGTGTGCGGTGTAAGGCGTGTCGTGCGCTTCACTCAAAATCTCCTCTTTTAGCACCTCATCGCTCGGCACACACAATCGTCCATCGTACGTCAAGGCATTATCCGCCTCCTCACGGTAATGATCAAGCTCCTCGGCTCGCACCTTCGCACGTAACTCCTCCAACTTTCCATCACGTCGCTGGGCTTCTATGAGCTTGGTCCTCAAATCTGGCTCAATCACTAGCGTCGCCAAACTTGCACCTACTGTCTCGAGCGCTTTTACTATCTCCAAACTCATCTTGTCGAACTCGTGAATCAACGCTTCCTCTTGCGTTAGGAAATAAGCTAGTTGAGGTTGGTTCTTCCTACTCAAGGCATCGGCGACCACGTTCGCCTTGCCCGGATGGTAATTAATGCCGCAGTCATAGTCCTTCACGACCTCTAACCAATGCCGTTGTCGCATGTTTAGCTCCTTCTGCTCGAAGAAGTACTTGAGACTCTTGTGATCCGTATAGATTTCGCATCTCACTCCATAGAGATGATGTCTCCAAATTTTCAGCGCGTGCACCACTGCTGCTAACTCCAAATCATGCGTCGGAAAATTCAACTCATTTGGTCTCAACTGTCGGGAAGCATATGCTATCACCTTCCCATCCTGCATCAACACGCATCCTAGTCCTACTTTTGACGCGTCCGTGTAGACGGCGAAGTCCTTGTCGGGTTCTGGTACCGCTAGGACTGGTGCTGTAGTCAATTTCTCCTTCAACAGTTGGAAACTCGCCTCGCACTCTGGCGTCCAAACTACCTTGATTCCCTTCTTTAGTAGTTGCGTCATCGGTCTCGCAATCTTAGAGAATCCTTCAATGAAGCTTCGATAATATCCCGCCAATCCCAAGAAACTGCGGATTTCACTTGGCGTTTTCGGCGATTTCCAATTCTGTACGGCCTCGACCTTTGCTGGGTCTACTTGAATCCCATTTGCCGTCACAATATGGCCAAGGAAGTTCACTCGAGTCAGCCAAAACTCACACTTACTAAACTTGGCATAAAGTTTCTCTCTTTGCAACGTTTCCAACACTGTTCGTAGGTGCTGTCCATGCTCCTCCTCGTTCTTCGAGTATACCAACACGTCGTCGATGAAGACTAACACAAACTTGTCAAGATACTCGTGGAAAACTCGGTTCATCAAGTCCATAAAAACGGCTGGGGCGTTGGTCAGACCAAACGGCATCACGACGAACTCGTAATGGCCATAACGAGTGCGAAAAGCAGTCTTAGGCACATCCTCTCGTCGGACCTTTAGTTGATGATACCCTGATCTCAAATCCATTTTCGAGAATACGCCCGCTCCTCGAAGTTGGTCAAACAAGTCGTCAATCCTTGGCAGTGGGTACTTATTCTTCAAAGTCATCTTGTTTAGCTCACGATAGTCGATGCACATTCTCATCGTTCCGTCCTTCTTCTTAACGAACAGAACTGGCGCTCCCCATGGTGACACACTGGGTCGAATGAAACCCAAGTCCAACAGTTCCTGCAACTGGACCTTCAACTCGGCCAACTCCTTAGGGGCCATTCGGTATGGCGCCTTTGATACTGGTGCTGATCCTGGTTCTAAATCAATGGTGAACTCCACCTGTCTGTCGGGTGGCGGTCCTGGTAAAGCTTCGGGGAACACCTCGGGAAAATCTCGCACCACTGCCACGTCTTCCACCCTCAATTCTTTCTTTTCTTCCCCATTCAAGTATACCAGATACGCCGGACGTCCTTTCCTTATCATCGTAGTTGCTTGCAATGCGGAGATTATGGAGGTTCGTCGGTTCATGGAGATCCCATACAAGATAGTCGGCTCCTCGCCCGGGGCTTGAAAGGAAATCTGTCTCTCTTTACAGTAAATCGTTGCGTGGTTCTCGGTAAGCCAATCCATTCCCAAGATTATGTCTACGTTCTCCAAAGGCATAACGTGCAAGAGTTGAGCCACTACTTCTAGTTCTCCTAACACAAACTCTATGTTCGAGCAAGTTCTCACAATATCAATTAATCCTCCAACCGGTGAAGATACATTCAAACTCGATTCAAGCCTAACAGTAGGGAGTTCTAAGGCATTCGCACATGACATGGAAATAAAAGAATGCGAAGCACCCGTATCAAACAGCACAATAATAGGCAGTTGTTGGAGCGTTCCCATACCTGCCAAATTTTCCTTGTCCTTGATGGCTTGGGGTTCCTTCCCTTGATTCCCCTTGAGTGCATATGCCCTTGCTTGCTGTGGGGCCACTTGTCGGATTGGTTGAGGCTGCTGTGGTGGTCTCTGTCCTTGCCCATTCTTCACTCCACTTTTGTTATTGTTTGGGCATTCTCGAGACATGTGCCCGTTTCCACCGCAGGCATAACACCGAATGCCTCCAACTCGGCACTCCCCAACATGATGCTTGGAGCACCGATTACAGTAGGGTGTTCTCTGCGGGTGTCCCCTCTGTTGTGGCACAATTTGGCGCCCATGATTCTGCGGTTGCCGAAAAGTGGAGAAACGCCTCTTGTTGTCAAAAGAAACTCGGTTTCCCTCCCATTTCCTCTTTTCTCTAAAGTTCGCTTGGGGTGCAGATGGGGTAGGGTTTGTTGTCCTCTCATTCTTGGGCAGTGCTTCCTCCACATCTAAGGCACAGCCCAGCACCTCGGAATAAGGAATTCCCCTCCGACTAGCCACTGCGACCCTTATCTCTGTCCTAAGGCCAGATCGGAACTTCGCGGCCATCTTCTCGTCTGTATCCACCAATTCAGGCGCATAGCGAGTCATCTCACATAGGGCGCGGTCGTACTCTGTGACCGTCATACTTCCTTGCTTCAACGTGTGGAACTCCACTACCTTCGCCCGCCGATAACTTTCCGGAACATACTTGTTGTACACCTCTTCCTTAAAATCCTCCCAAGTAAGCGCCTCACGGCGAGCGGGGTCCATGGTTCTCTTCTTTGTTTCCCACCAAAAGTCAGCGGGTCTTGTCAGCTGATAAGTCACGCAGGCCAGGCGTTCTCTGTCCGTGCATCCCATGAACTCAAAGATACGCTCAATATCGCGCACCCATGCCTCCGCCTTCGGGGGCTCTCCCAATCCATCAAACTTAGGTGGGTTCTCTTTCCGAAAGGCTTTGATGTACTCCCTTTCGTTTGGTTGGGGTAGAGGTGGTGGTGGAGGCGGGGGTGGATTGCCGACACTTCCCTCTGTCTGTTCCCCCACGTTGTTCTCCACTCGCGGACCACGTCTACGTCTTGGCGGCATGTTGATCTATAACACAGGTTAGCACCGTTGTGAGTACATCGTTATTAAAACATCATCGCTTTCATGCACGCGTACGATACGATAAAACACAATTACTTAAAAGCACGTGAAGAGGGAAACTTCCATAAACAACGTGGAAAGGAAAAACAAAAGCATTCGTTCGGAAAACAAAAAGGTACTACTTCTACTGTCTTAACAACTTAAAGAAGAAAGAAAAAGAAACAACAGCACTCATCTATCTAGTGCTAATATCCTCTTCCGGGTCTTCTTCCTCTTCCGGGCCCTCTTCTACGTGGTGCTCGTCAATCATATGGAGGTCTACTTCATCTTCCATATCCTCATCCGTGTTAACATCCACGTAGTCATCTTCGTAACCCGGGACCATGCCCTCTTGTGGTACGGCTTCTCTTACTGCCGTTGGTTTAACCTCGATCACATCTTTGTCTTCCCAAAAGGTCTCATCTTCTTCTTTCTCTGTCGATGGTGGTCGCTCGGAACATGAGTCAATCAAAGCACAGGTTAAGGCCTTTAGAAAACCTTTCATGTCGCCGGCCATCATCTGGTTTCTTGGTTCGTACCACGTGAACCGACTGGCTGTTGTTTCCAACCAAGACTCCCAATTGTCGGGCATCAACTCAATTAGTCTTCTTATGCCACCATAAGCCGTTACATGGTACCCGTAGACATCCCGCCATAGGGTCTCAAAACGGGCGACAACCTCTCTCAAAGCCTTGCCTTCCTCTCTCTCATAGTGGTCGTAATCGTAAATCGCTTGTCGCATTCTAGCACTATACTGACTGCTCTTAAGCGCGGTTTGTTTCGTTCGTACCATCTACGCGGAGACGAAAATTTCTTTTAAAACACCAAATTGTATTATTGTTTGAAAAAGTTGTTAAGTTTGTCGCGTAGTTCGAAAGTTTGTCGTTGTCTTAACGTTTCATATCTTTGCATGCTATCGTTGTAGTATTTTCGAGCATAAAACACATTTAGCAACATCACTTAGTTCATACACACAAGTATTCATGCCATATCGGTATCACCTTTGCACATAAAATACATGTCTCAATTATCATGCCAATCATACTTGTACTTCCACGAAACCATGCTATTACAACATCATAATCATAAACATAGCACATGCTCAAGGTATTATGTCAATCATGCTCGTATAACCATTCCATTACAACTCATCCTCATGCATATCATTCACTCCCATGCATAAACTTGTCAATGTCATATCATATCATCATACATTTTCATGCACTACTCTTCCATACTTCCAACAATTTAAACATACCTCACTTTCATCGGTTGAGCGTGATGCCTGAATGTTGAGCCTTCATGACACTTCTAGTCAAATAAGGGTTCACTAACTTAGACTTAAAGTGAAAGAAGACTCTCGGACCAGAGCGAAAGAACAAAGCTTTGATACCACTCTGTCACGACCGCCCATACAAGGGGTACCACAAACGCGGCGATCGTGACCGACATGCATGGATTTCAATTTAAAAAAAAACTTAATTAATTTTGAAGAAAGGAAAACAACTTAGTTTAAAGATTTTAACGTTATTATTTTTTTTGAAAGGACATAAGATAAAAGAATACTTTTAAAAAAAAAAGGACAACGGAAAAGTTAGACTTAAGAAATACATCAATTAAAAGTTTAAGTAAAACACGCATTAAACTTAAATCTCAGAGAAAACCATTTTCAAAAGACAACGTAGATGCACGTTTAAAACCTAACACCACCATACATGTTCCAACACCAAAACGAAAAGCTTAAGATCTTAAGACATAAATTAAAACATAGCAGCGGATAAAAGGGTTCAAGGAGAGTCAAGGATCACGCCTATGTATGACGACACAACGTATCCTAAGTTCTCTAGCCAGCTCAACATCCACCGCAACATCCCGCTCAACCTGCAAAATTTTAAAAAGAAATTGCAGGGCTGAGTACTTGTTGTACTCAATGGGCTCATGCCGAAAATATTTATCAAGTTATGTCATCCATACCAGTGATCTCGAGTTTTATACGCAGTAAAGAAAATATCACGAGAACACAAAAAGTTTCATAGACTGGCCAGTCAAATAATCTCCCCACTTTTCACATCAATCCAACAATCACAATCACAGTGCGACGAAAGTGTGGCCACACTATTCGCCCACGAGACCGGCCGACTTGTAAGGACGGCTCACGATCCCACCAGTGTACACAGCCCGATAGGGTTTACGGCCCTACTCGGACCCGAATTCGTTTCACATATACCGCCATATAGCCTAACGGAGTAAACTCATACGAACTAGGCATCAGGCACACAATCTCATAACAAAACAGTCCATGGCATGACATAACAGTTAAACCACCCTTATATCTCCACATAATATTTTCAGAAAAGTAAAGAGGTTTGAAAGAAAGCCCACCTCGTTCTCTTAGCAAAATCACAACCCAACTTAGCAACTCTCGATCCTCGAGTTCACGAAAACACAACACCCTTGTCAACGACAACACAAGTCAGCCTCACACAAAAACATACTACTATGCATGTCCTATCGCTTCACTCTCATTGTTCTCATCAATCCCAAAGCCCAACATACATCACAAGGGTATAAAACACACGTAACACATTTCAACTTATCGCAAGTGATTTCAACATTTAAACACGTTCCTTGCACATACATGCATCATATAAGACTTTTAAACTTGAAATTAAGTGTCATTTAATCAAGGCAGAAAACTGGCAGAATTGCGCGACCGTTTTGTAAAAATCACTTTAAATTCACCCGACCTCAAAACATGCTAATTTTTGGTCACGATACAGAGGACACATTCAAGTTCATTCATGAAAATTTTCATATCGAAATCACGTCATTTAGTCAGTCATATCACGTATTGAACTCTCTGGTCGGAACAGACGATTTCTGACAGTATTGCGCAGTTAATTTGAAAAATTCACCATAATTTCATACGATGCCCAAAAAGGCTGAAAATTTAACACAATACAGAATACACATCAAATATTCATATAGTTCAAGAATTACGTAAATCGGAGTTCATTTGGTCAGTCAAACAGAAAACGAAACATTCATGGCGAGAACTCACGTTTCTGGCAGAATTGCGCAGTCGACTTCAAACATTTTTTAAAAATTCATTTTTCGATAAAACAAGCTGAAATTCACACGACACACCGAGGACATCTTGAAATTTACTCAGTAAAAATTTCGCAGTAAAATTCGTTCGTTTGATGGGTCGAACACAGATCATAAGTCACTGGTCGAGCATCACAGAATTCTGGTTCAAATTCGAAAATAGGGTTTTTAAATTTCCACAACGAAAACACCGATTTTTCAAGCACGAAAACACATAATCATGCTCACACATTCCTCATACACATATTTACACACCAACTCATATTATTCACCAATTAATTCGATCCAACACACATGATTTCAAACAACAACACAAAACCAACGAGTTCATACGATCACACAATTTTTCCCCCGTTAAAACTTGCGATCTATCATCCTACACTCTCTACATGCATGTAGGACTCAAAACATGGTTCAAAAGAGAAGGAGGAGGAAAAGTGTGCGATTATACCTTCCTTTGACGAAAACAAATCGGTAGAAGCGAAGAACGAAGCGATTCGTCGGAGATTCTTGAAGAAAACCTCAACGGATTCCAAGAACAAGAGTTGGATGGAGGATTTTTTGGAGATGGGAGAGTGGGAGAGATGACAAAAACGTGTGGGAGAGGGAGAGAATGAAAGTGGCGTGAAAAAGAAATAGTGGCTAGGGTTAAGGCTTTTAATATTTATAGTTTAGGTTAAAATCCCACACCTAATGAATTAATTAAATTGTGGGAGATAAAATAAAATAAAATTCCCCCAATTGGAATGAAAGTAGGCGTGTGGTTTTTAAAAGTGGGGAAGTCAAAATTTGTTGACTTAATTAAAAGGAAATATAGCAATATTTACTTGGAGAGAATATTCATAAATTAGGAAATAAATGTGAATATTCCATAAACAAGGGAACAACAAATAAATTAAATCTCCAAGTAGGAATTAATATGGTGGGGCCGAAAATTATTGGGTTATTGCACAAGGAATTTATTTAAATCCCCAATTGAATAGAATAGGATTTAAATTAGGTAATTTCTTTATAGGAAGAAGACTCCCACAAAATAGGCAACAATTAATTTAAATTCCCACAAGGAAAGATAATGCCTAGGGGCGTGTGATATGGAGGAACAATAGAAGAAAAATATTCACATCCTCAATTAATTAGGCATAGGAATTTATTTGAATAAAAAGGGATCCCACAAGGAAAAAAAATATCCCAACTCTCTATTTATTTTGGGTGAAGAAATAAATTATCACATGATTTAATTGGATTAAATTCAAAAGAAGGGAGTCACTAAAGCACCAATTAAATCAAAGGAATTAATTCTTTCTCCTATAGGAAATTTTCGAAACTCCCAAGGAAAAATAAAATGGAGTTCGAATTTCTTGTAGCACAATTTATGGTCCATTGGTTTGGATTTAATTTGGATTAAAGTCCCGAAACAATTTATTAAATCCACAAAAAGAAGTACTATTTCAATAATTAGGAATGACCGGAAATATCAATTAATTGGCTCGAGAAAGGATTAATGCATGATCCTATTAACCTTTTCCCCACATTGGGCAACGATAAAATCTCGAGCTCATCATTCCACAATTACCACGACAATTTATTTCACGCAAAGCACTTAATCACATAAAAACAAAGTTTCAAAATTCCAAAATTCCAATAACATAATAAAAAGGGTCACAAAAGTTTGGGATGTTACAGTCAGTGAAATGGAGGACATGAATCATTGAGTATAAACTCCAAGTTTTTAGCGATGAGAATCTCATCCATTTACGTTTCCAGTCTACATAATTTTGGCATTCGAGTTTATTTCTTTAAGGATCGCAGACAAAATATTGAATGACATAATGAAGTTTTGACAAATAAACTTATTATCACATACTTATGCTTAATACATAACCGCAAATAACCACAAAACAATTATGTATTTTGCAACTGTAAAATCGAAAAGAGGTACCTTCCATAAGAGGTCAATACTCATTCACAACTTTAACATTTATACTGGTCAAAACACTGACGAATAGTCCAGAAACCACATAATGACATGGCCGCCTAATGTTGCATAAGCACGACCATCAGATTTAGCATTACAGAATTTTGTTTCTACAACACACTCCCATAACAATGCTCATGTGTTGATAACAAAATCAAGCTATCTAATAAATTCTGTACGAGCTTCTGAAACTTGTAGTTTCTTAGCATTATTGTCCCCACATAATGGGTGACGATAATATTAGAAATCACTTTCAAGTTCACGCTATTTATTATTGAGAAGTCTGCCCATATGAACTTGCTATTTAGTAGGAATATTGCCCCACATAATGGGTGGCGATAATATTAGAAACTGGCTTCATAAAATTTGCAAACCAATCGATGGAGACCATATACAACGCATTTGTTGTAATTATCGCTTAGATATTTGATATGGTTTTTGCATAATTATCACATAAGTAGATAAGTCAGATAATCCACTTAAAATAGATAAACACCGAGTAAACAGATAATTCCATTTAATGCATGACATTGAAACACACTGGATAATTAACGGAAATTATTTAATCTAGTCAATGGAGATTCAATTAAATAATTAAGTTTTATCTTGGATAATAATTATCCAAATTCATTTAGGATTTGTCAAGATAGTGTTAACTATCTAAATCCATTTAGGATTATTTTAGATTTTATTTCGATAAAATCAAATCCTTCAATTGAAGATAACGTTGATCTAGGATTGTCATTATTTAAATCATACTAGGATATTACTAGATAGAAATGATTCCATCATAATCCATAAGATAAATAAAATCCAATCAGCCAAGATTTATACAAATCTTAGATTATTTAGAATAGACATCTAGAATATATCAAACATTACATAGGATTTCTTAGATGAATAAGTTTATCTAAATCCAATTAAACACGGATTTTCTTATATATTATCTTTATCCTAATATATCTAGGATATAAATCCAAAAGATAAGGATAACTTGGATTAATGTTTATTCTAATCCATCTAGGATTTGTCTCAATAGAATTAAATCTATTCAAATCCATAGGATAATAATAAATTAATATTAATATTAATCCTAATCCATCTAGGATTTATTCTTGGAGTAAATCCATATAAATCTATAGATTTAGATAATATTATATTATAATTATTCAAATCTATTCCACTCTACTCAAGATCCTTTCGAATTTCCAAGAGATTGTTGAATAATCGAGACATTTATTCGTTCCTACCGATTGTTTCATCCAAGAAAGGTAAAAATCAGACCCTATTCTTCATTCCTCTTCATCTAAACATTCTTTGACTCCCTCATGCATGTAGAGAGCGTAGGGAATTCAAATCCAAGGGTTAATCGGTGGGAATTTGCTTTTGTATGTGTGATTGCGTTTTGAATGAAATTGTTTGATGATTTAATGAATCTATGGTGAATGATATGTGATGTTACGAATGCATGGGTATAAGGACTCTTTTGAGCATGTTTGTGTGTTAAAACCATGAAAAGGTTGATTTTGAATAAATAGGGATAAACCCTAATTCGAATCTTTTTAAAGGCCTGAAAAATTGTGAGTTCGGACAGTATATTCCGACATGTATTTGACCGACCAAATGAACTCCGATTTGATCGATTCTTTTTCCTGAGTGAACATCATGATGTCTTCTGTGTTGTGTGTGAATTTCAACTCATTTAGTTAAAACATGTATATTTGGTGAATTTTTAAATTTGACTGTGCAATTCTGCCATAAAATGCTTTCTCGACCAGTAGGTTACGTTGTTGATTTGACCAACCAAAAAGGGGTATTTTGACATGAAATTTAAAATGGAAGTTATTTGACGAGTCTACTGTATCGTGGTAAAGTTTTAGCCCCAACGGAAGTCGGGTGAATTTATAAAGATTTTTATAAAATGGTTGCGCAGTGCTGCCAGATTTCTACCTTTACAAAAACAACTATATTATTATGTTATGAATGTCATACATGAATTATATATGTGATGGAGTGATGTGATATGCAAAGAGGTATGCTATGATGTGAATTCCATATGTTTATGGGAAAAAGGGAAAGTTAGGGACATGCATAAATTTTAAGTCCATATTAGTGACTGACTGGGAATACCCTATCTAAAGGTGAAAATTCGTGCGCTAAGCGTGATATCAAAGGAAAAGCAGTACTTTAGATTCTAAACGGTCGAGGTGGGCTCTCTTTTAAATAAGGACTATGTCCTAATGTTTTATCGATGGAAATAACTATGATTATCATGCCTTGATTTGTTTTTACGTGCCTATCTGATGTGGCTTTTGCCACTATTATATAAATCGAATTCGGGTCCTCGTAGGGCTGCAAACCCTACTTGGATTAGTGTACACCTATGGTAGACTGTGTGCTAGCGTACGGGCTGGCCGGTCTAGTGACCTGGTTTGCGGCCGCATTCCTTGTCATGTATTGGCAGATATGGTTGACGTCTATGGGAAAATGACTGCGCAGTCGCTATTTTTGAACAATGGAAAATCTTTTGGGTGCCTCGGGCCTTTCTAAAGTAAAACCCCGATGGTTACTTACGGATGGCATGATAACATATACTTTTATTTAAAATGTTTTCGGCATGAGCCACTGAGTATTATTTCTATAGTACTCAGCCCTGCATATGTTTTCCCTATGTGCAGGTTGAGCGGCGACGAGCGGTTGGTGGTGTTGAGCAGGAATTAATAATAAACTATGGTTGTTTTGAAACTCCGAGTGTCGTTGTGTCTTCACACGTGACGTCACTCTTCTCTTGGATGCTTCCGCTGTGATGTTTTCTTTACATATACTTTTTATTAAATTCTAAAACTGTTTTATTTGGGATATTTGCAAACTCGTTACTCTTTTTGAATAAATATTAAACCCTTAGTCATTTACTTGTTGAACATAAATACTTTTGGTCGTTTTATTTATTAAACTTAAATTCTTGGTCAAACTCTTGTTGAAAACCCTAGTCTTCTATGTCTGTCATTTAAGTCCTTTTAATCACGATTGCCCGCATTTATTAACCCTAGAGGGCGGTCGTGACAGTTTGGTATCAGAGCCTCAGTTTCTTTCCGCTCTGGACCCAAGAGTCTTGTTTGAGTCAAAATCTATGCATGTGTAATTTGGTTAAATGATAAACATCGGAAGCTCAACACCACAACTCGTCCCCGCCCAACCACGAAGAATGAGGTAACAAGTATGTTGATGGATTTTTATATGAACTTGTGAAATATTGGAAATATCGATGGGAATATTACTCTACATGAAAGTACTTCTATGGGGATTTGAGATTTTATGTAGCATGTTGAAAATTTTTTGGTTAAAATATGAATTGATGAAAAGGCATGGATATGAAATTGATATTTGCGCTTATGCCGAGGTGAATGTTGTTATGAAGATGAACTCGTATGATTTACTCGAGTATGTGTTAATCCGATGGGATGGATGAAATTATATGATGATGATTTATGCGATTACATTATACAACAATATCTATGATAGTAATCTTGAGCATGCTATTGTACCTAGTTGTAAATTGTGCGATGAATGCAAGACTTTGCGATAATAATGAACGTAGAGATGCGAAATGCTTAGTGCAAGGCAAGTAGCCTATGGGGAAGTCGGCATACTACGACTCGACGAAATGCAAAAACGCGCGAACCAATAACCTTGGAATATTCAAAACTTTGACATGATGCGATCACATGCTTAAACCTTTCAATATATATATAGCCATCTTCATAGGCATCATGTTCTCAGCATCTCTTTTTGAATCTTAAACCCCATTGTTTCCTTCTATCCTTGGACTGATGCTGAGTTTTTTTGTTTTTCCATTTAGATGGTCCATCAGTATTATGCCCCGATGCGAAATCGTTACTCCAGCAATAGGGACCATCCAGTTGAGCGCTACCGAGACTACGAGTGGGATGGGAAGCTTTTCTTTTCCTTATGTCCTATGTCACCGGGTTTTATGATAAGTGGATGAACGCTTACGCGTATGTGGGAGCCACCCATCACGAGGGAATCCAAAAGCTCATCCACACTTTACCACCGCCTTGAGACGAGTGGACCGCTCAGGCATCTCGATCTTTCATATGGTATAGCTCGCTCGAATACACCGCACGGGGTGAATTGGTTGCCCTTATAGAGGTGCTACTTCCGGCTATGACAACTGCTTTTGACGGGCCGCCACGTGCTCCACCTCCACATATCTATCCGCCTATTCAAGCCCGCATGCGAAGGAATCGCTGCGACAGGGAGCCACATGTCTCCCGTGTTCCTAAGAGAATGAGACTCGGGATGCGTGTTTCAGCCCCTCTAAGAATCGACAGAGAGGTCGATGGGATGCTCGGGATGACCCCCCACCCGTGGGTGCCGAGGAGGAAAGTGAGGAGGAGGATCCCGAGGAGGAGGAGGACCCAAATGAGGAAGGTGTTGGAGAAACCGAAGAGAAACAGGATGAGGGTGGACAGGATTAGACACAATGGTTCTAGAACTTTTTATTTCGATTTCCCACGTTTTTGATACTTTACCTTTTTGCTTGACTCTAGTTTTTCTCTTTCCATGTTGTTTTACCCTTTTGTTTTCGTGATGATGGAACTAAGACCTCTTAGAGGCAACGTTTGATAATTCTATGGAAATTTTTGTCTTTTGCTATTCTATTGTGCAATAACTTGATACCATTTCTTATTATTCAACTGTGCAATTACCTTTTGCTATACTACATTGTAATCGTCCTTTTCCTAATTGCACAATTATCTTTGACACACTATCTTTGCTACTCGATTGTACAATTGTTTCTTGCCATAATTTTGAACCTTCCTAACCATCTCATTATACAACTGTCTTTTGTTGTCCTATTGCACAATCATATCCTACTATCGTTGTCTTTCACCATTCTCTTGAATACCTATGATTTCCACTCTATTGTACAAATTGTCTCCTATCCTTTACTATCTTGTTGAGCAATCACTCTTTTGCGACCTTGTGATGCAATTGCCTCTTGATATACCGATCCATGATTGCTCTCTTACTATCATTTGTGCAGTTGTATTTCGATACCTTGTCTTGCAAAAGCTCCTTGTTATTCTATGATGTAATTGTCCCTTGATTCCATTCCACCAAAACCACACAACTATTCTTGGGATTTCGAATAAATGCATAATAATAATTCTTGTGATAAATCAGAATGCCGCCAAGACGCAACGTAAGACGTGAGAACCCAGAACCTACCCCTCAGACGGTAGAAGGAAGTGTGACACAACCCATCCCTCCACCACCACCTTCTCCACCTCCGGTTGACCGTGAGATCGTAAAGTTGTTCTTAAGTCAGAAACCTCCTGTCTTTGATGGAATGGGGGAGCCAGCCACGCCCGAATCTTGGATACGCTCATTAGAGCGCATTTTCGCAATCTTGGGGTGCAACGATAGAGAACGAATGACTTGTGTGACCTACCAGCTAACCGAGGCTGCCGACTTTTGGTGGGACACACGGATGAAGACAATGCCCCGAGAGCAAGCAGCGGGAATGACTTGGGAGGGTTTCAAGATAGAGATATACGATAAGTATGTACCCAAAAGCTATCGGAAGGCGAAGATGTCTGAATTCTACAACCTGACCCAAGGGCGCATGACTGTGACCGAGTATGATCGTGCGCTCAGCAGCATGACTCGATATGCACCTGATCAAGCTGATACCGACTAAAAGCTGACTGAAAAGTTCCGTGGAAGACTAAGGCCTGAGATAAGAATGTCGTTGGCTAGTCGTGGGAAACTACCCTACGCGAAAGCTTTGGCCCTTGCACTAGACATTGAGACAGCTATGCCCCAGGAGAGGGTGAAGGATAACACCACTTTGGCACCACCTCCACCACACCACTCCCGAGAGAAGAGAAAGTGGGAGGGAAACAGAATCCCATATGACAACAAGAGGTATCAGCACACCTCGATCCAACCGCAGTATGGGAGAGGTCAAAACTTATCTAACCAGAGAGGCGACTTCCGACCCAAGCCACCCCAATGCAACGTGAGCTCCAAGTATCACTTTGGAGAGTGTAGAATCCAGAGCACCGCTAAGTGCTTTAACTGTGGGGGAAGCGGCCACTTCTCTACAGAGTGTCCTAGTAAGAGGGTGGCAACGGAGTCGAGGCAGAACACTCAAGGACCCTGCATGCAGCCAAGGGCGCCGCATATAGAATCAAGGGGAAATCACGACCAACCTCCGCGACAGCAGCAGCCCTATCGCCAAAGACTTCCCTCTCAGGCTAGAGCATATGCCTTGAGTCGGAAACAACCCAAGATCAAACAAGGGAATCAAGAAAACGAAAACCTGGCAGGTATAGGCAAAATCCTCGACACTCCTATCGTTGTGTTGTTTGATACGGGCGCATCGCATTCATTCATATCTGATTTGTGTGTGGATACTTTGAGCTTGCCTGTTAGCAAATCTGAACATAAGATGGTAGTGTCTTCACCAGTGGGTGGGACAATAGAAATCTCACGAACATGCCCGAACGTAGAAATTGTTATGGGAGGCCTTAAGATAGTCGCTCGTGATCTGCAAGTTATGGCGATCGGGGACATCGACGTAATTTTAGGAATGGATTGGTTAACCTTGAATTTTGCGATTATTCGTTGTAAGGAGAGATATATATCTCTACAAACCCCGGAAAAGGAACCCATCGCGTACCATGGAATCTCGACGAACCGGCGAATCTCTATCATCTCCGCGCTTTAAGCTAGTACGATGGTGAGGAAAGGACATCCTGCTTATCTCGTCTATCTACAAGGAGAGGATGTAGGAGAAAGGAAAGTGGAAGATGTTGCCGTTGTACGAGAATTTCCAGACGTTTTCCCCGAAACTTTGCCTGGACCATCGCCAGATCGACAACTGGAGTTCACAATCGACCTAGAGCCAGGGTCGGCGCCTGTGTCCAAGGCACCATACAGAATGGCGCCTAAAGAGTTCGAAGAACTCAAGATACAGCTCCAAGATCTTATGGGCCTGGGTTTTATTAGACCCAGTGTTTCACCGTGGGGCGCATCGGTGCTTTTTGTAAAGAAGAAGGACGGATCGATGAAAATGTGTATCGATTATCGGGAGCTGAACAAAATGACTCTCAAGAACAAATATCCACTGCCGAGGATAGATGACCTATTCGATCAACTTCGAGGAGCCGGTGTATTCTCGAAGATGGACTTAAGGTCCGGATATCATCAGTTGAGAGTCCGACGAGAAGATATACCAAAGACGGCTTTTCGAACGAGATATGGTCACTATGAATTTGTCGTGATGCCGTTTGGATTGACGAATGCACCTGCGGTATTCATGGACTTGATGAATCGAGTATTTCACCCATACTTGGATAATTCGTTTTGGTCTTCATAGATGACGTTCTGGTCTACTCGAAGAACGATAAGGAGCTCGAGGAGCATCTACGAATCGCTTTGGAGACGTTGAGGACCGAGAAGCTATACGCCAAATTTAGCAAGTGTGAATTTTGGCTGAAAGTAGTAAAACTTTCTTGGACACATGGTATCGGTGGAAGGAATCCAAGTGGATCCCGCCAAAGTTGAGGCTCTACAACAACAATGGAAGTCACCGTCGAAACCGAATGAGATTCGGAGTTTCCTGGGTTTGGCAGAATACTCCCGAAGGTTCATAGAAGGTTTCTCCAAGATAGCGAGACCCATGACACAACAACTCAAGAAGGGGGTGAAAGTCAATTGGACTCCCGAGTGCGAGGCAAGTTTTCAACTCTTGAAGGAAAAGCTAACTAGTGCACCGATCTTAGCTGTGCCAGAACCTGGAGTGAACTACGTGGTATACACGGACGCTTCGAAGGTGGGACTTGGATGTGTGTTGATGCAAAACAACAAGGTGATTGCTTACGCATCCCGACAATTGAGGTCGCACGAGTTGAACTATCTAACCCACGATTTGGAGTTAGCAGCAGTGGTACACGCCTTAAAGATTTGGAGACATCATCTCTACGGAGTTCGACGTGAAATCTTTACGGACCACAAGAGCCTGAAATATTTCTTTGAGCCGAAAGATTTGAACACGCGACAACGAAGATGGCTCGAATTAGTAAAGGACTACGATTGTGGCATCAACTACCACCCTGGCAAGGCAAATGTAGTGACAGTCGCGTTGAGCCAAAGGAACCATTGGCAACTAGCTGCTTTCTGACGGAAGAGGAAAGTCTAATACCAGAGTTTAGTAAAATGCAATTGGAAGTGGTAAGGGCACCTGAAACAGTGGAAGGCCGAATTGTCACCTTAGAGGTTGAACCTAATCTAAGAACGAGAATCGTTGCAGCATAACTAATGGATAAGAAACTTGAAGAAATTCGAATTGAGGTGAGAACTGGCAAATCTGGAAGTTTTAGTGAGGAGTCCGACAACGCCCTCACTTTTGAAGGGAGACTGTGCGTACCTAACAACGTGGAACTCAAGAACGAGATCATGAGTGAATCTCATGAGACTCCATACACCGCTCACCCAGGAAGCACGAAGATGTATCAAGACTTGAAAAAAAAGTCCTTTTGGTTGAATGGTATGAAGAGGGATATAGCGGCATTCGTGGAGCGCTGCTTAGCCTGCCAACAAATCAAGGCTCTCCATCAACGACCGTACGGAAAATTGCAACCACTAGAAATCCCCGAGTGGAAATGGGAACACATTGCCATGAACTTTGTGACAGCACTGCCAAAAATGCAAAGATGGAATACTGCCATATGGGTAATTATAGACCGACTCACCAAGAATGCACACTTCATACCGATACCCATAACCTACGGATCAAACAAGCTAGCTCAAGTGTATATAAAGGAAATAGTGCGACTGCATGGAGTCCCAGTGACGATCACGTCTGACCGTGACCCGAAATTCACATCAAGATTTTGGATCAGCCTACAACGTGAGCTAGGAACTCGTTTGAATTTTAGCACCGCTTTTCACCCGCAGACAGACGGGAAATCTGAAAGAACGATCCAAACTCTCGAGGATATGTTGAGAGCCGTGGTGTTGGACCGAGGAGGAAGTTGGGAGTCCGCACTACCACTGATAGAATTTGCCTACAACAACAACTTCCAGGCAACGATAAACATGGCGTCGTACGAAGCCTTGTACGAGAGGAAGTGTAGATCCCCGTTCTACTGGGACGAAGTTGGTGAGAGAAGAGTACTTGGGCCCGATGCAGTTGAAGAGATGGTTAGAATCGTCTGACAAATTCGCAAGAAGATAAAGGAAGCTCAAGACAGACATAAGTCATACGCGGATGTACGACGAACCGACTTACAATTTCAAGCTGGCGACAAGGTTTTTCTCAAAGTATCCCCGTCAAAAGGGATAACGCTTTTGGTATCAAGGGAAAGTTGAAGCCGCGATTTATTGGGCCTTATGAAATCCTCGAAGGAGTGGGCCCTGTTGCATACCGTTTGGCGCTACCCCTAAGCCTTGGGAACGTGCACAACGTCTTTCATGTGTCGCAATTGCGGAAATATGTGTTTGACCAGAAGCACGTGATTCACTACAAGGAAGTCACGTTGAACCCGGACTTGAGCTACGGAGAGAGACCCCAAACGATATTAGACCGAAAGGTCCAAAATGTGAGAAATAAACCAGTTGCTTACGTGAAAGTACATTGGAGAAAACACGGGCAGGAAGAAGCCACGTGGGAGCTCGAGGACAAGATGATGGAGTTATACCCAGAACTCTTCCCATGAGAGTATCAAATTTCGGGACGAAATTTCTTTTAAGGGTGGTAGGATGTGATGCCTCACTTTTCGAACCCTAATTTTCGAACCCTAAGACGATTACATTTACTTTCTTTTCAAATTAATTGATGAATTGCTACGTGTTTGAATTGGTGACCTAATTTAATTTGACCGAGTCAATTTCGTTGATTTTTATGACGTGGCTTAAATTAATTGATGGGGAATAATATATATTGCGGTGAATTATATTCCAAGGAGAGTGAGATTTTGCTTAGGATCATAAATAATTACCTTGCTCTTTTTATTGTGGAAATTTCGACTACTACCAATTATTGGAGAGGAATTTTATTTCTTGGATTTAATTATTTGCTTTGGGATAATTATCCAAATTAAATCCTAAAGCCTAATTACCTTATTTCCTTCTTGATAAAAATCGCCCCCTACTATTTTCCTTAGGGAGATTTCGAAATCTCCTAATTTGTGGGAGAAGGAAATTATTCATTATTTATTTTGATCCATTAATTATTTCTTTCCATGATTTAATTGGAATATCCTAGCAAATCTTGTCTTATCTTATTTTATTAAAGATTTGAAATTATTCCTTATTGAGGGGGAATAATACACGCCTATTTCCTATATTTGTGGGAGGATTTTTATTTATTTTTCTAATCCGTATTATTTTATTCTGCTCCGTGAAGATACCCAAATTAAATTAGAGGCTAATTAAATAGCCCTAAATTTCGAAAATCCTCCTTATTTCTACCCCCAAATTCACGCCAGCTCCTCCCCCAAATCTGTCCAATCTTTATTTTAATTATTCTCCAATTATTCTCTAATTAATTGGGAGATATTCTTATTCACAACTCTATAAATAGAGACAAACACCATTCCCTAACCCTAGCCACCCACACCACATGCCCACTCTCACTTTTTCATCTCCTCTCCCACTTGTTCTTCCACTCTACTCAAGATCCTTTCGAATTTCCAAGAGATTATTGAAGAATCGAGACTTTTATTCGTTTCTACCGATTGTTTCGTCCAAGAAAGGTAAAAATCAGACCCTATTCTTCATTCCTCTCCATCTAAACATTCTTTGACTCCCTCATGCATGTAGAGAGCGTAGGGAATTCAAATCCAAGGGTTAATCGGTGGAAATTTGCTTTTGTATGTGTGATTGCGTTTTGAATGAAATTGTTTGATGATTTAATGAATCTATAGTGAATGATATGTGATGTTACGAAAGCATGTGTCACGCCCGCATTTCTAAGGATAGAAAATACGGTTGATCGCGACTAGGGGAGGATTAAAGAAGCGGGGAAGAAAGGGGAAAAACATACACATTTAACCAAAAATTTAATAACTGAATTAAATTTGAAAACGTCATAATATTATCCTAACAATAATGTCAACTCTAAGGAAATAACGAATGGACAGAAAACTATTTTTTTTTAGCGAGTTCGACTCTGCATGAATAACCATTTCTAAAGAAAATGACTCTTGGCGGAAGCGTTCAAGACACGGAAAATGCCGAGTATGAAGACACGACAAATCCAACAATTATTAATCATGACTAAACAATCCATGAACTCTGCTCAACATCCTCCACGCCCATCACCGCTCAATCTGCACATTAAGAAAAACAATATGCAGGGCTGAGTACTTGATGCACTCAGTGGACACATGCCAAAACATA